>NC_041384.1:698117116-698202623 GCF_002162155.2 Triticum dicoccoides
CGCGGTTGGAAAAAAAGAGAGAAATTACACAGGCAGTTGCTTTATATGCAAATGTACAAAACAAAATGGACCGGCTAAATGCCAGTTGCCTGAAAAAAGTACATACATTGGTCGATTTCCCCTTCATCCCCATTGCTGACAAACGCTTCCATTGTCGAGCCACCCGCCTTCATTGGCCTAACCGCCGGTACCCGCCACCTTCAGCCTATGTCGCCTCATCGTCCCGCCCTGCCTGAATCGCCTCCTATGCCGGTCCATTGGCCGTCACCCCGGTCATCCCTGCAACCATCCTTCCCCCTTTTTTGCTCCGGTGAAGTCCTCCTCTACCACACCCATATCAGTCAACCCTTGAACTCCCCTCCGTCGAAGACGTCACGTCGTCTTGATTTCCAGCTCGATGCTAGGGGAATTCAATTGATGCTCAATTGATTTTCAGGCAACTAAAGTTTAGCAATCGCGAAACACAAAAATATCCATTTTGTGGTAACAAATATTGGATGATCATGACGTGAAGAGCTGGCTCCCAAGGGTGATGATGGCCGTGCCATCCCCCATGACCGTCGTCAGGGTCATCTCCTTCTCCAGGATGCGGTCGAGCTCCGCCGCGACCAGCCGCATCTTGGGCCGCCTCCTCACCGCCGACGGGCTCAGGCACTGCATCGTCAGGCCAACCAGCTCCTTCATGCCCTCCGAGGTGAAGCTGCCGCCGAGCCTCGGGTCCGCCACCTCGTCTCCCGACGTCTCCAACTGACACATTCAGTAAGAAACTGGTGTCAATATAATGTAGCTGGATTTAGCTTAATTTTGGATGAAACTTCAACTAATATTACTTTTGTCATAAGAAATCTTCGATATTAGTTTTTAGTTGGAATGAAAATACACTGAAATTGGTATCACTGACTAGTTAATTACCCAATGAGCGAGAGATTCGGTTGATTCCGGAGAAACCAAGGTGGCGGCCTCCCTGCCGGTGATGAGCTCCAGAAGGAAAACCCCAAAGCTGTACACGTCGCTGCTCGCAGAGAGCTGTGCCAAGGAATGTGCCCTGAGGACGCATGCGTAACGGTCAGATAAGAGCGGGGTTGATCGCAGCAGACATAAACTGCAGAATGATGTTCAGGGTTCAGAGTTTTCAGACAGGCTTACTCTGGATCCTGGTAGATGCCGGAACGGAATCCGTTGAGCGGCGAGCCGGGGTCCTCGAGCCCTCTGAGCAGCCGGTCGACTCCGGCGTCGGACACCTTGGCGATGAAGTTCTCGTCCACCAGCACGTTGCTCGTCTTGAAGCCCTTGTGGATCAACGGAGGCGCGAGGCTGTGCAGATGGTCCAGGCCTGCATTGCAGTTCAGAGTTCAGACACTCTGTTTCTGAAACAAGCACAGTGCATTGTGTAATAAGTTTTGTGTTGCCACCACCTTTGGCCGCTCCGATGGCGATCGAGAGCCTCTGCTTGAACTCCAGCCTTGTCATCGACTCCTTGCCGCTATCTGGGAAATTGATGTAGGGTCTGCGCATCAGCATTCAGCTGTTTGCTGGTTGGAAATGGTCTGACAGGAATGGAGCCGTGCAACTGGAAATTACCGTAGAGATGGCCGCAGACGCTGCCGTTGGGCAGGTGCTCGAAGACGAGCATCTGCAGACCCCCGTCCTGGCAGTAGCCGATGAGGGTCACCACGTTCCGGTGCCAGATCTCCGACTGCCGCCTCACCTGCAGCCCAGGCGAATTCAGTCAAAAATACATTTCACGAACTCTCGCGTCAGTACAGAGGCAGTTACTTCCTTGTTGAAACGAAAATCTGGCACTTCAGAAACTAAGTGACCGTTCATGAAGTAGCAGAGTTTCAGATGGTTTCGGGTACCTCGTCGACGAAGTCCTGGCGCGGCGCGCCGACGCGGCGCTTGATGGCGACGACGGTGCCGTCGAGCAGGAGGCCCATGTAGACCTTGCCGAAGGTGCCGGCGCCCACGAGGTTGGCGTCGCTGAAGTTCTTGGTGGCGTGGGACATCTCCTCCAGCGTGAACCGCCTGGCGCCGTGGTAGTCCGGCGCCGACGACGTCCGGCCGCACCTGCCCCACTCCGCTGAGGCCAAACCATACAAAACGTCAATTGCAGCGCATGAAGCACGCCGGCAGCGGCATGACTTGCTACGAGCTCCTTCGCCGGTGTTAGTTACTTACCTAGCGTGGGGGGAGTTTCGTCGGAGGCGGTGTCGGAGGTCCGGCTACGGCGCGCCCCGAGCCGCCACCAGCAGAGCGCGGCGGCGACCGCCAGCAGCACCAGCGCGGCGACGGAGGCGGCAACGCCGGCTACGACCGCGGTTGGCAATGGCATGATCCGGGCGACCGTGGCATCCCTGCACGCACGCAAACCAAGAACTACGGGATCAGTCGCCGGGCGATCGAGAGTCCGTGTCCCGGAGGCAGTGCGTGCGCTGAGCGCTAACCTGGGAAGAGCGACGACGGAGAGCCGCTATAGCTTCGGCATTCATCAATGCGGCGACGGAGCTCGCGACTGCTCTTGGAGCAACCCGACCGAACCGACCAAAAATCGTAGGGAGTCTGCGGCCACAAGCTGCGAGATATGGTGGCTATGCTGGGCTGGGTGTTTTAAAGAGGAGAGCAGGACGGGAGGGATGGATGCAATTGGGGCAGCTACCAGCAGGTAGCTGGTGCGCAATCAGAGGAGGGAGGAACAGAGCAGCTAGGCTAGAGCCAGGCCAAGAAGACGACGCAGGTGGTGTGGTGGAGTGGACGATATGAAATGAATGCAGATGAGCACATGGCAACTTGGACGCCCGCCATGCCGCGCATGCACGTGGAGTGCAAGCATTTCACCGCGGCGGTGAAACGGACGGACGAACGAACGAACGGGTCGTCGTCGTCTTCTTCTTCACCGCACCGGGCGAGCGATTCCGCCATGGGCAGCTGGGAGCGGGACCGGGTCGTGCGATTCCGGGACCTTGGGCTAGCTGTCAACGTGGGGCCGGCCTGGGACCGCCCACAGGCCGCTTTGACCCGGCTGTGATAGGCTGGAGACCCGAGCGGCGAGCAAGGATGATTGTAGAGATGTCATGATTATATCGTGCACTTGGCATCTAGCGGCGGCCGGCGGCCGGCCGGAGTGGCATGACGGCGGCGCAGGGTTGCCTTGTGGTTGCTAGCTGCCTGCTTCCAGATACTTCTTCTATAAACTAGTGCAAATTGGGTAGTCTCGTGACAGCCAGCATGTATATTCGGTTGGTCGATCGTGAAGATACTTGCTTTACAAAAGAGAAGGATCCGGTATCGTGCCAAGTACATAATCGCGTCACCACACATGCCAACCTCGGCTCACACCTTGAGGAAAACGAGGTGGCCTGGGCGCTGTACGCCTGGCTGGCTGCTACTTCTCCAGCACAGCGCAGGACTGGGCACCTCCTTTATACCATCTACATTCTGACGCCCCAAACTCACCTCAAACGTTCGGATGAACAGCCCAGTCAATCAAAGACCGCTCAGAAAAACCCGACCTGGGCAGATGCCCCTCATTTTCCGGTCCAAATATGGGAGGATATGGGAAGGACCGGGCGCGTTCGTTATGTCAGACTGACAATGGGGTCCCACACAGAATCGCTCGAAAACCTGGCGGCCCGAAACTCGCCTTATCCGTCGATGCGTGGCGCCGCTCCGGCGGGCTGCGTAGTGCCCTGGCCCGACTGTTTAAGCCGATCGCCGATCGCCGGCACCGAAACCCTACAAATCCACATTTCCCCCCTCCCATCTGTCGTCGCCGCCACTTTTCACTCGTCATCCGCCATCAATAGTAGCCATGGCCCCACGCCATCGGATAAGGAGCTACATATATCTAATGCCAGAGCGCCAACTACAACTCCTTGAGAAGATCCCGGCAAGGCGCGAAGATCGGATCACCGCAGGGCTACCTCCGGATGAGGTGGATCCGGAGGAGGAGAAGGAGGTGGTGGTGGTGTGGGGGGGGGAGCTGGAAGAGCAGGACGAGGAGGAGGAGGAGGACGTGGGGGACGCAGATCTGCAGGCGGAACAACAGACGATCCTCGATTCTCTCCGTCCGGAATCGGCGGCAGAGGCCAAGCGCAGTCGTCTGTAGGAGGCGGAGGCAGAGGATGCCATGGATGTGGGCGAGATGCTCACGTATATGGATGAGGAGGAGGAGCCGGAGCCCTCCGATGCGCCCAACTACTCGGCACCCAGAGCGGACGTCATGGACATCTCCGACGGCGAAGCTTAGTTTAGTCTAGCGTGGTGTACATAGTGTACATAAGAACTCTTTTGCATAGTTTGTATGAATTTAGGGAATGAAATATGAGATAGACGGATGCATCGTACCAAGTATGAGGTGTGACCGACCAGTGTCCGTGGTCGCTACCTCAGGCGTAAGAGGGGTGGGATTTGCTAAGTCTGATTGTAGATGTTCTTATCGGTTGGGGGCATAACGAGGTGGCCATGAAAATCAACCGAAAACACGTCAAAGGTAGGTCAGGTTGAGTTTCAAGGTTTTTACATCTCTGACTCTCGGCGCTTTATCACTTTCAAGTCCTCTAGCGAGCCATTTCAGTTCCATTTTCATTCTGACTGAGCATTTATTTATTTTCCATAGAAGCTGATTATTATTTTTCAGAAACATGCAGAGAAACATGGATTTGCTGCAATGCAATTGCTGACACGAGAATCTAAATGATTCAAACAGCAATGCGCAAATCTCTACAACTCTTTGCAGGCTAGCAGCGTGCAAGTTGATGAAATTCTATGTAGCAGGCAGGCAGCAAGGGGTCCAGTTAGATACTCCTCCATAAGACGAGATCCAAATCTGAATCCCGTATCGATTCTTTTATCAGATTTGGTTGCCCATACAGACGCACACACTACAGATGAGTGTTTTGACCTGATGAAAAATGCATCAGAATCACTAATTTCAGTATTTGTTCTGTCTGAAAATAATAATTTGTTTAGTCAAACTGTCTGCTCAAGTCCAAGTGACCATGACTGAGTAATAATCTACTCATCTATCTGTTCAGACACTGTTGTCCATCTGACCATATCCATGAAAGCAAAGTCAATTATGAGTTGCCCAACATCAGGCGCTGATTGGATTGTCGTTTCACCGAGCTAGGCCCCTTAAAATATACTCCATCTGTCGGGTTTTTTCAGATGAAAATCACACCGTGGCCGGTGATTCACACTTGTAAAATAAATACGGATGCATAAAATACACCGATTCCAAGCTGGGCCTCAGCTATATCTTACTAGCCTCTAGTAGTATATAATATCACTAGTAAAGTAAACTACTGTATATGCTTACACGAGTAGATCAGCTTCACTGAACTTGGACTGCTCATGGAAATTATCTCAGATACACTGTTCAGCTGTTCTCCTCCTGACACTGGTATATACTACCAATAGAAACATCTTCAGGGTGCACAATTACCAAAGAGAACAAAAATAAATAAAGAAGAGGGCACATGCACCATTCATCCATGCCCTTGTGCAGGTGAGAATCCAATGACTTAGAAAAGAAACACTAATGGCTGCATGACAGCTTCCACCCTGGATCATCGTGCGGAGCTGTTGGATATACTATTACCAGATCGAGTAAAAGGCACTGACGGTCAGAGAACTTGTCAAGCGGGTGCACTTAAGTCACACTACTTGCAAACCGGAAAAACCCGTCACGGAACTTGCATTGCGGGTGCATCTAGGTCATATTGGCCACCTGGACCGGCCAGCCGCCCGGTTTTCTCTGTTTCTTTGCACAGAAGCCCCTAGTAGTTTATTACAAGGGTCATAATGCAAAAATGATATTTTATAAAACATGCCCTTTCCCCGTTCCCCTTCTCGATCCAGAATAAGAACCCTAGTTCCCCAAATCGAAAACCAAATCCCTAGCCGGCGACATGGGTGGCGGCGTTGATGGCAACGAGACCGAGAGCTGTGGCGGCGTCCCTTCTGTGTGGAGTAGAGGTAGCTCTCCCGTCGGAAGTAGTCGCGCCGCCGTCGCTGTGGCAGGCAGTGTGGCCAGCGCCGGCGTCAGCGAGGAGAGCGTGGCACTGTGTAGCCGCGCCGTCGTCGCCAGAGGTAGTGGCGGCGTTGTCCTTCCAGCGAGGTCGTCTGCGCCGGTCGTGGGATGGTCTCGCATCCCGGACTCTCGTGTCTTCCCTCAGGAGGTGTGGCAGCGCGGTGAGCCGGATTTGCGCCCCGCGCGAGGCCGCGTTCTCATCGCTCGCACTACTGGCATGGCGGCGCTAGAGCAGGCATTCCACGGGAGAGCGCTGTATGCCACCATCATTGGACAGCCGCGGAGCTTGGTGACGCCGGAGGCACTCGCCGCGGCGATGGCGTCTCATTGTGCCATCAGGCCGGCAGCCATGAAGGTGGAGGTGACCAGCCCACCATTCCACTTTTTCGTGCGGTTTGACTCGCTAGAGGATTGCACTCGTGTGGTGCTCGCGTCGGAGTAGGTGCGTTGCAGCGGCAGCAGAATTAGTTTTCAACATTGGTCAAGTTTGTCGCGTGGTAGGCCGTTGAAGCTAGAGTACAAGACGACGCTGAGCTTGGAGGGGCTCCCGGAAGAGGCCTGGGACCCGGATACCGTCAACCTGGTGCTCGCCGGTGTCGACGGTGAGCTCATCGACATGCTCCTGGCTACTGACAAGTGGGTGCTGCCTTGCACGGCGTGGCTACGCAATCCTAGTGCCGTTCCGAAGGTGCTCACTGTCTCTGTTCCGGCTCCTCCTTTGCAACCGTGGACGCCGGACTCCGATGACGAGAATGCTCATTCACCGCCGTGCCCGAACTCTCCAACTGATCATGGCACCATTGATTTTCCAGTGACCATGCATGTCAAGGAGGTCATCGACCGTGGCCCATTGCTAACTGAAGGGTTGGCTGATGAGTTACTCCCCGACGAAGACGCAGATCTCAGCCGCAAGCACACTTTCACAACCTGGCGCGGCAAGATAGATGGTACTGGACCTGGACCATATGGTAATGCTTAAGCGCAAAGAAGTGCAGATGTAGTGTTGGATATGCAGGAGTTGGAGTTGAAAGTGTGTGTTCTGTTCTGAACTTGTTTGTGTAAGAGTTTGTACTGTACGAGCTGTCATTTGTGTTATTGTAAGAGATCTTATATGTTAAGAATCAGTGTTCTGTTGCATCTCCATTATGAAAATGGGCTAAACTTTGCCTGTATATACATTCATAACTAAACTGTAGCAAATTCACTGCAAGAAAGAAGTGCTGGAAGTTTCAGTTTTGTAGCAACATACGAACATACCATTACATAGGGCTAACAAGTTTAAGTTTTGTACCAAAAGGCCATCACAAAAGATGTTGCAGTCTTAAGTACCATAGTTCTACAACATAAAAAAATAAAAGCATTTCACTCTTCATCTGCTGGAGGAGTTGCTGGAGCTCCTTGTGTAGATTGGAATTATGTTTGCTCCTGTTCATCTGCCAGAGCATTTCTGCTTGATCCTTCACCAAACAGGAGCCACTCCATTCCCCTTGTTTTAGTTGTTTTCTTTGTTCTTCCCAGACCCCTTGCTCATGTTGAAGTTCTCTTTGCTGCACCTCTTCCTCCTCTGGTTGCTGGTGCAACACTTCTTCCTCCTCTGGCTGCTGGTAAAACACCTCTTGCTCCTCTGCTTCTACCTGATGGTGCAGCACCTTTACTTTTGCCTGCTGTTCCAGAACCTCTTGCTCCTCTTGCTCCTCTTCCTCTGCCTTGTGGGGGGCCTTGTGATGATTGTGCAACAAATGTGGCAGCAGGTAAGTTGGCTCTATGCTGTGCTACAAAGGCAGATTCATCTGGTATTTGGTGCACCCTAGAAACAAGAATTCCTTTTGCAGGTCCCTGCATACAGTCATCAGGTAATGAAATTGCAGTAAAACTAGAAGAAAAAACAAAAATATATTTTAAATACCTCATGTGACAGAATGTGCACCATGCTATCTTTTTGTTGTGTTGGGTCCAATTGTGGATTCAGACATCTCTGCTAGATGTGCTAAGAAACAAATATATATTGTCAGGTATTGTAACTTGTTTTCCTTTACATGTTTCAAGTAAAGAATAATGTACTTACAGTTAGGATCACTGGGTAGTCAGCATCTCCATTGGCATCAACAACCATTTTGGACGTCTTCTTTTTTGCCTTTTCCATCATTTCTTCTACCTGTTCTCTCATTTTGTCAGTTGGCTTTCTCTTCCTACCCCTGGAACTCTGTGCTCTAGGTTGTGGGTCAGTAGGTTGATCTGTAGCTGTGCTCCTCTCATTAGGTTGCTCTGTCCTCTCACTAGGTTGCTCTGCAGCTGATTGCTCATTTTGTACCTGTTCCTCCTCCTCCTCTACAACTTCTCTTAGTACAGCAGCTTTCAGTTGTGAGCATCCACTCCTGTTATGCCCAGCTGCTTTGCAATACCCATAATGCATAATAGCACCATGCCTGCTGAGTTTAGTGCCATCCTCACTCTCCTCTGGTTGTTGCCTTATGTTCTTCCTCCTCCTCCCAGCTCTTTTCTCATAGTGTGGTGGCAATATAGGTACAGCATTAACTGGAGCCCACCCATCTTTGTCTCTAGTTGGATACACCTGGACTCCATAAGCACATAGATATGTCTGCACTGAGTAACAAGAAGACACCATAGTCTCAGGCCTTATTCTTTCGTGTCTGCAGCAAGCACATGCATGGCTACATGGAATTCCAGTCAACTGCCATCTTCTGCAAGTACAGGTGTGCATGTTCAGCTCCACTATGTAGGTTTTCTCATTTGACAAAACTCCAAAGACACCCATCCCTGATTCTTCTGGGTGGCAGTTTGCTGACAACTCCACATTCTTCCTAAGCTTGTCTCTAATTTTGGGAGTTATATTCCCTGACCATTTCTGTAGAGCTTCTTTTTTCTTTGTCATGTGCCTATGCATGATCTGAGATTTTATTCTCTCAAACATAGACATGACTGATAGCTCTCTGGCCTCTAAGATGTACCTGTATGCAGTAAAAGAAATTGCATTAAAATTCAGTAAAAGAAATTGCATTAAAATTCAGTAAAAGAAATTGCATTAAAATTCAGTAAAAGAAATTGTATTAAAATTCAGTAAAAGAAAATGCATTAAAATTCAGTAAAAGAAATTGCATTAAAATTCAGTAAAAGAAATTGCATTAAAATTCAGTGAAAGAAATTGCATTAAAATTCACATGTATTGTTACCTGTTGAAGACTTCACATGTATTGTTAAGAAGAATATCACATTTTGGAAATACATCAAAATATGCCCTTGACCCTTGATTTGATGGCTTCTCCTCCAACCATTTATATGCCTCAGGATTGTCTTGGCTTAGCTTCTCCATATTCTGCTCAAAAATAGTTGGTGTGGTAGATTTGGCACAAGCCCAGAGTTGTTGCCTGATAGTCTCTCCCTTGTGTACTGCATGTAGGTTTTGGTATAGGTGTCTAACACAAAACCTGTGCTCAGAGTCATGGAAATGCTCCTGTACAGCTTTGATGAGCCCCTAATTGCAGAAATGTTCAGTTATAGAAAAGTGCAGAAAAGTACAGTTATAGAAATAGCTACAGCAGCAGTGTAGTTTCGTTGTAGAAATTGTTACAAATGCAGTGAAGTTAATTAAAAGAAATGGCTACAAATTGCTAACTTCTGTTTATCACTCATAATGCTGAAATTGCTTGTGTTTAGAATATTAAGATCTTGCTTTAGTGTAGCTAGGAACCAAGACCATGATGCATGGCACTCTGTCTCCACCAGTGCCATTGCAATTGGATAGATAGAATCATTCCCATCTATACCTACTGCAGTTAGCAACTGACCACCATATTTTGTCTTTATAAATGTGCCATCAAGGCATATAATGGGCCTGCAACCCTTGAGCCACCCTATCTTGCAAGCTGCAAGACTAAAGTAACATGTGCTAAACAATCCATGCTCTAGGTTCAGATAGAAAGAAGATCCTGGGTTGCTAGTTCTCAATTCCTGTGCATATTTCCAGAGAAGTGTATATTGCTTCACCTCATCCCCATGCACCACTTCCAATGCTGCTTTCCTAGCTCTCCCAAGTTTGTGCCTACTTACTTCCATGTTATATTTCTTCCTCACTTTCCTTCCAAATGTAGACAATGACATCTTGTCATTGTCTCTGAACTTCTCTACATAATTCTTTGCCAGATAGGGGGCTGTCAGTTCTTTCACATCCCAGACCTTCTCGCAGTTGTGCTCTCCAACAAATGTCTTCACAAGAAAGGACTGTGTCCTGTTATCTGCCATAGCCACCAGTTTCCAAGGGCATCCCTCAGAACATATTGCCTCAAACCTCTGCTTGTTGTTTCTCTTTTTCTTGATTTGCACTCTATTCTTCACTGCATAATGTGCTACTGCTTTCCTCACTAGCTCAACTGAATCAAAGACCATCCCTAGTTTGAATTGAGGATTTTCCATGTCAACAAATGGGCTAAATGTTTTGAACTTGTATATGGGTTTCTCTTTCTTTTTCTTCTTCTTGTACTCCTCAGCATCAGAGTCACTCTTGTGCATTTTCTCCAAATCTTCCTCTTCTGGGAGCTTTAAGTCATCTTCAGTGACATCATCTGTGCCTGGAACATGTCTGTACTCAGCTCCTATTTGCTTCCCCTTCTCAAACAATGCATCCTTCACAGCATCATCTACATTCTTGTCATACAAATCATCATCTTCATCCATTGCATAATCACTATCATACCAAGTAGGATCAGTCTCTGAATCACATTCCCAGTCCTCTTCTGAATCTTCTGAGTTATCTGAAATTTCTGAATTTTCAGGATCCTCTACAGTACCTGAATCTGGCATTTTTCCTGAATTTTCAGCATTATCTACAATACCTTCTGTGCTCTCTGATTTCATGTGCCTCAATTTATCTTTGCTTATAGGGCTAAGTATTACTCGAGGCAGTTCAGGCCCAGCCCTATAAGCAATGTCATCTTCCTCACTTCTTTTCACATGATTCACAAATAAAACAAGGACCTTAGAATGCACAGAAGCTCTTGCCATCTTGAGACAGTCTAATTCAAAGTCAATTGGAACCAGATTAGCTACTGGTTTACCAGGTGGGCACCACAACAAATTTTCTAGCTGATCAACTGCATAGTTTAACTGCTGAAGCATATAGTCAATCATATCATTGCAGAAAGTGTTCCTGTCAAGGTTATCAAACAATGATAATTTCTCATCCAAATATGCCAAGTTATTTCCTTTCCCCATGAAGAAACCACCATGATGCAGCTCTATACTGAATTTTGGTGAATCAAACCCTACATTGCAAAATAGACGATGAGCGGAAGCAAAATTCAGAAACCCTAGCAGTGAGCCCAAGAACTCGGAGGGAGTGTCAATCAGCCTCAATCGTGGCGGCAGAAAACCCTAGCTAATTGGGGGGAGGAGCGGTGGGGGAGGGTGGGGGGTCTGAGGACTCACCATACATCGGGCCTCCATGCCCTTCCGTCCTCAACATCGGAAGCTCCATCGACGCCGCTTGTTCCCTTGCCGCCGACAAGCTCGGCATGCCCGCAGTGCCGCCGCCAGTCGTTTCCCCCATCTGCTACTAAAAAAACTCTAGGCAAATGAGGCTGCGTCGTCACGACTTGATTCGCAAAGAGAATAGGGTTTTTTGTGCAAAGAAACTCAGGTCACGTGCGCCTCGCGTGACCAAAGAAACAGAGAAAACCGGGCGGCTGGCCGGTCCAGATGGCCAATGTGACCTAGATGCACCCGCAATGCAAGTTCCGTGACGGGTTTTTCCGGTTTGCGAGTAGTGTGACTTAAGTGCACCCGAATGACAAGTTCTGTGACCGCCAATGCCGTTTACTCTACCAGATCCATATGTAGACATTATTTAGCAAAATGTTGTCACCTATATTAGGCACCATGATAGTTTGACTAAAGATAGGGAGGTTGCTCCTGCTGGGCTATAATAGTTAGATAAGGATCCCAACTAGCTAGCAGCTGAAAGTCTGCACATGAAACCTTAATTGCAGCTGTACTTTGTAAGAACTTTATTGAAACCTAGTGTTGATGTTTATTGTATGTTGAAACAGGTTTTTGTATGGTGCAGTGAATCTAGAGACTGTAGATAATTATTGTATGTTGAAACATTTGCTTGTAATTGTAGTTGCAGCTTCTATTGAAGACGAAACAGTGCTAGAATCTGACAAGAGCCTCGTCCGAAAAAGAAGAATCTGACGAGAGCAAGAAAAATTACAAGTTGGCCGGGAATGGAAAGGGGAGGCAAAACAGAGACAGAGACTGAAGTGAACATCACATGCAGTTGTTGTATCGCCAATAAAAGGGTTAAGAAGATCCATTTGGAAGACTCTACCCAAACTGAAAGTGTCCATAAAGGACTAGAGTAACAGAGTGTTGGCGTATAAATGTATTGCCTAATCTCTTTCATCAGATCAGTTTTTTGGTTGTATTGGCTAGAGCATGCACTTCTACATGATATCAAAGCCAAGTGGTCTTGAGTTCAAGACCCGGCTGGTGCAATTAAATTGCAGCCCACTTTCAGTCCATATTTAGGCCTGAGGAAGCCACGCATGAGGGATAGTGTTGACTCTTTCATCAAATTGGTTTTTTGATGCATTTGCTAGAGTATGCACTTCTACACACAGTTCTTCGCGTATTATTTTTTATCACACGATTTTTTTCCTTCTATGGATAAAAAGTCGCTCAGATCTGAAAAGAAAAATTATACAGATCTCAATGTATGATCTCACGAATATAGCATCAGCTGAGACATAACCAAGTCTTAGTCGATTGAGAGTTAGCAAGACTGTTCGACATATGAGGAGGCGTGCGTGACAATCAACCGAAAACACGTCAAAGATGAGGCCAGGATGAAATTCATGGGTTTTTACATCCTTGGTTTAGTTAGTAGCCTCTCTTGGCGCCTTATCACTTTCAGATCCTCAAGCGAGCGATTTCATGTCAGAGAAACATGCATTTTTTTCTGAACCATGCAAAGAAACATGGGTTTGCAGTATAAACTGGGTTGATCTAAATGATTCAGACAGCAAGCAAATCTAAATGATTCAGACAACAACGTGCGAATCAATACAACTCTTTGCAGGCTAGCAGCATGCAGATTTGCTTGCAAGGGGTCCAGTTAGATACTCCTCCCTGAGACAAGATCCAAATCTGAATCCGATATTGATTCTTTTATCAGATTTGCTTGCCCATACATAGGCACACACTGCGGATGAGTGATTTGATCTGAAAATGCAGTTCGAACATGTTGTGTTTCCTGAATCAGACTGACTGGCTGAGTTGCTTAACCACATCATTAATCCCAGTACTTGTTATGTCTGAAGAAAACTATTTATTTAGTCAAACTGTCTGTTCTGTTCAATCTAGCACTGCTGCCTCAAGTCCGTGACTAGGACTGAGTTTTCTGCACATTCATGATTCAGACACTCATGTCCATATCCATGAAAGCAAAGCCAATTCTGAGTTCCACCACATCAGCAATATCTTACTAGCTTCCGTAGTTCTACTATATAATATGAGATCACTAGTAAAGTAAATTATTGTATGCTTACATGATTAGATAGATCAAACTTCAGTGAACCTGGACTGCTCAGGGAAATGATCTCAGATGCACTGTTTCAGCTGTTCTCCTAATAGCACATAGCCATATACTACCAATAGAAACATCTTCAGGGTGCACAATTACCAAAGAGAACAAAATAATAAATAAATAAAGAAGAGGGCACATGCACCATTCATTCATGGCGCCCCTGTGGGGAGGAGAATCCAATGACTGTCACTAGAAAAGAAATCCTTATGGCAGGATGCCAGTTTTCAGCCTGGATCGTGCACAACTGTTTGGACATACATACTTGATCGATAGTTAGCAAAATGTTGTCATCAATATTATATTAGGCACCATGATAGTTTGACTAAATATAGGGAGGTTGCTCATGCTGGACTATTATAATTAGATAAGGCTCCCAGCTAGCTAGCAACTGAAAGTCCGCGCAAGAAACCTTAACGGCAGGTGTACTTTCTAGGGATTTTATTAATAGTGGTGATGATTCTTGCATGTTGAGGTTCTTTTATGGTGCACTGAATCTAGAGACTGGAGAAAGTTTCAGTACATTTGCTTGTAATTGTGCTTGCAGCTTCTGTCGAAAAACGAAACAGCTGACAAGAACCCCATTCAAGAAAGAAAGAAAGAATCTGACAAGAACAAGAAGAACTACAAGCAAATTACTACTACAAGCAAGAAACGTTAACGTGAGGTGTCCTGTTTAGGAGATTTATTAGCAGTGTTGATGATTCTTCATTCTTGCATGTTGAGCTTCTTGTATGGGGCAGTGAGCCTGAGAATGTAGAAGGTTTCAGTACATTCGCTTGTAACTGTACTTGCAGCTTCTATTGAAAACGAAACAGTGCTGAAATCTGACAAGAAGCCCGTTCGAAAAAGAAAGAATCTGACATGGACAACCAGAATGAATCACAAGTTTGCCGGGAATGGAAAGGGAAAACAAAACAGAGACAGAGACAGAGACAGAGACGGAGGCTGAATTAAACATCACATGCAGATGGTTGCATTGGCTAAAGCATGCACTTCTACATGGCATTGAAGCCAAGTGGTCTTGAGTGCAAGACCCGGCTGGTGCAATTAAATTGCAGCCCACTTTCGGTCCATAGGCCTGAGGAAGCCACACGAGAGGGGGAGTGTTGACGTATAAATGTATTGCCTAGTCTCTTCCATCAGATTGGTTTTTTGGTGCATTTGCTAGAGTATGCACTTCTACACACAGTTCTTCGCGTATTATTTTTTATCACACGATTTGTTTCCTTCCATGTATAAAAAGTCGCTCAGATCTGAAAAGAAAAATTATACGGATCTCAATGTATGATCTCACGAATATAGCATCGGCTGAGACATAACCAAGTCTCAGTCGATTGAGAATTAGCAAGACTGTTTGACATCTGAGGAGGCGTACGTGACAATCAACCGAAAACACGTCAAAGATGAGGCCAGGATGAAATTCAAGGGTTTTTACATCCTTGGTTTAGTTAGTAACCTCTCTTGGCGCCTTATCACTTTCAGATCCTCAAGCGAGCGATTTCATGTCAGAGAAACATGCATTTTTTTCTGAACCATGCAAAGAAACATGGGTTTGCAGTATAAACTGGGTTGATCTAAATGATTCAGACAGCAAGCAAATCTAAATGATTCAGACAACAACGTGCGAATCAATACAACTCTTTGCAGGCTAGCAGCAATGGAGATTTGCTTGCAAGGGGTCCAGTTAGATACTCCTCTCTGAGACAAGATCCAAATCTGAATCCGATATTGATTCTTTTATCAGATTTGCTTGCCCATACATGCATACGCACACACTACAAAAGAGTGTTTTGAACTTTTGATCTGAAAATACAGTTCCAACATGTTGTGTTTCCTTTAATCAGATTGACTAGTTTTCTGAGTTGCTTAACAAACGCATCATTAGTTCCAGTACTTGTTCTGTAGAAAACAATTAAATTTAGTCAAACTGTCTGCTCAATCTAGCACCGTACCGTTAGCTCAAGTCCAAGTGACCATGGCCGAGTTTTCTACACATTTACTCCCTCCGCTCAGAATTACTTGTCTCGGAAATGGATGCATCTAGTACTAAAATACGTCTAGATACATCCATTTCTGCGACAACTAATACCGAACGGAGGGAGTACTTGTCGTGGTTTTAGTTCAACCATTGAACTAAAACCACGACAAGTAATTTGGAACGAAGGGAGTATGTTTCAGACACTCATGTCCATATCCGTGAAAGCAAAGTCAATTCTGAGTTCCCCCAACATCAACTATATCTTACTAACCTCCAGTAGCATATAATATCACTAGCAAAGTAAATTATTGCGGTAGATCAACTTCACTAACCCTGGAGATGCACCAGCTGTCCTCCTGATAACATGTATTCCCTCCATCCCAAAATTCTTGTCTTAGATTTGTCTAAATACGGATGTACAATGTTGCACAATTACCAACAGAAACATCTTCAGGGTGCCCAAGTGCTGCACAATTACCAAAGAGAACAAAAATAAATAATGAAGAGGAAGAGTGCACATGCACCATTCATCCATGCTCTGGTGCAGGTGAGAATCCAATGACTGTCACTGGAAAAGAAATACTCCGTCCATTCCAAAATATAGTGCGCCCGCGCTTTTCGAGGTCCAACTTTGACCATAAATTTAACCAACGAGACCAACTGCGGCGGGAGAAAAAATTATATAATTGTAAACTTCTTTCGAATACGAATTCACTGATATAATTTTTGCTCCCGCCGCAATCGGTCTTGATAGTTAAATTTACGGTCAAAATTGAAGCACGTGGATAAAGGAAGCACTGCATTATGGAACGGAGGGAGTACTCATCAGGGCAGCATCGCAGCTTCCAGCCTGGATCGTTCAGAGCTGTTGGATATACTAGCTAGATCCATATGTAGACATTTTTTTTAAAAAGGAGGAAAGACCCCCGGCCTAACAAGATGTTGTCATCACTATTATATTAGGCACCGTGACAGTCTGACTAAAGATAGGTTGGTTTGCAACTCAAAATAAAAAGATAGGTTGGTCTGCTGGACTATAATAATTAGATAAGGATCCCAACAGGTTGTTGTATGGTGCAGTGAATCTAAGACTGTCGAAAGTTTTAGTACATTTGCTTGTGACTGTATTTGCAGCTTCTGTCGAAAACGAAACAATGCTAGAATCCGACAAAAAACCCGTTCAAAAAAGAAAGAATCTGACAGACAAGAACAAGAAGAACTACAAGTTTGCCGGGAATGGAAAGGGAAATCAAAACAGAGACAGAGAGAGGGAGAGACTGAGTTAAACATCAGATGCAGATGTTGTACTTGTTGCAGGTTGCCATTAAAAGGCTTAAGAAGGAAGATCCATTGCAAGACTGTACGCAAAACTGAAAGTACGCAGAAAGGACTAGAGAAGCAGAGTTCGTGGCGATTTTTTCTTGTGTGAATAAAAGGTCGTTCAGGTTTACAAGGAGGCTATGTTCAAAAATGGTTTGCAAGTAGACCAAGCATGAGTTGCATGGCAGGCCCCTGAGATGAGAGCCCCTGCAGCTGCTAACCCATTCCCCGGATGGTCGTTCGCGCTGAATTCCCCGTCACACAGGATTTTGGTCCTGAGCCTCTGTTGTAGCGTGGGAGGAGTTTCGTCGGAGCGGGTGTCGGAGGACGGAGGTCCGGGCGTCATGCCACCGCGCGTCCCGATCCGCAGCCAGCACGAACAGAGCGCGGACTGGGACGGCCAGCAGCAGCAGCAGCGTGGCGACGGCCGCGGTTGGCAATGCCATCGGGGGCGGGGCGACCACGGGCAGCAGCTAGCCAGCGCTCGCTATAGCTGTGGGCTGGGCGCAAGCGCAACGACCACATGGCAACTGGGCGCCGCGCCATGCCGATCCCGTGCCCAGTCCATGTGTGTTGTGCGTACTCGGACGGAGTCAGGAGAGCGCCGCGCCTGGCTGTGGATGTGGGATTTCCCTTTGACCGGCCGTGATAGGCTGGAAAGCCGGCAGTATGATGCGATGCGACGCACTTGTCATGTACCGGCGGCTGCCGGCCGGAGCGGCACCAGCGAAGCAGCTCAAGATTACTCGCTGTTTCATGTGGTTTGGCCCAAACCAAACATTTTACATTTCACATTTTTTTCATGCTGCTAGAATCTGACAAGAAGCCAAACATTTTTATCACGGGGTTTTGAATGTTTGGCCAAAAAAACATTTTACATTTTGAGTAATCAATAATTAACTTTTCATGTGGTTTTTTGGGCCAAACATTCTACTCACTCCGTCCCAAAATTATTGTCTTACATTTGTCTAGATATGTATGCATCTAATTTGTCTAGATACGGATGTATCAAGTCATGTTTTAGTATTAGATACATCCGTATCTAGACAAATTTAAGACAAGAATTTCGGGATGGAGGAAATACATTTTTTATTTTCTGCTACGATTGATATTTGGAACGTTAACTGGAGATCTCAGGGTGGGCTGTGACCCGCCCCTTGCAGTTAAGTCACGACATTCTCACATGTCTTGTAATAGCAATGCATGCCTGTTGAAGGCATCGTTTGGCGTTGCTCGGACTCATTCTTTGGGGTGGAAATTCATTATCTGGCCTTTAGTGATTGGATCTGGGTGCATAGTTTTTTTTTGTGTGTGTATTTGCTATTAAAAAAACCATCTTGCAGTTTTCTGTGTTGCCCAGGGCGATGGTTGGTGTTGTTGCTTATTTTTGTGTGCATTCTCATGGTCTTGACTAGCTCTTGGTATTGTACAAACATATTTATATAAAAAAGCAGCGCATACATTTCCATTTTAGAGCAATGTTCTCAATTTTGGGTTGGATTCATGAGAGAGAATCCTGTTTTTCTTTAGGTTGAGATGTTTCACATTTTGATCTCAAATGAGATTCTTGTAGCACATTTGGTTCCGGAACTACACTTAGGCAACATATCCATGTCTATACAATATAGCGAGGGTGAAAAATACCATTAATGCACTAGTTATGGTCAATAGTGTGTTCAGCGTCGTATTTCCCTGGGTTCTTATCAGGACAAATTTGAACGCATGTTATAACTTTATGATTGCCTCTGCAACATCCCGTTGCAAAGATTACCAAGACACATTCAGAGGGAATTTGCACCAAAACGGTTCAACATTTTTGTCAATTCAATGTACATTGTGACAATGTGACATTCCAACCTAGGAGTGAGTCCGCCAGTTTGAGGGATGTGTTCTCAAGGGCGGACCTAAGAAATGTTTTCAATGGTTGTCACTCTGGATTTGAGTATAAACTAGCTATCGTACAATCTCATATCATCTTACACTAAGACTATAAACAATGCCGGTGCTATGTGTATTTGGGCGTGTGGGAAGGGGGGAGGGGGGGGGGCATTGCCCCCATCCTTGAAAAGAAGTGTGAAGTTAATAAAATTCTGAGGGCTTTGATGAGATTTTTATTTTTCTCCCACCTCACATTTGTATGTTTTACTATTTCCCCCCACTAATGGGGACCAAAGTTCTAGAAGCTAAGTTCAGCGGCACCAACAACATGACTTGCGCCTACACACATTGTGCGAAAAACCTGGTAAGAACTCACGCAGATCTTCATCATCATACCCAAAAACAATTGATACGTCTCCAACGTATCTATATTTTTTGATTGTTCTATGCTATTATATTATCTACTAGCAAGGTGCCCATGCGTTGCACGGTACATCAAGATGCATTTGTTGTTGGGGAACGTAGCAGAAATTCAAAATTTTCTATGCATCACGAAGTTCAATCTATGGAGTAATCTAGCAACGAGGGGAAGGAGAGAGCATCTACATACCCTTGTAGATCGCTAAGCGGAAGTGTTCAAGTGAACGGGGTTGATGGAGTCGTACTCGTCGTGATCCAAATCACCGATGATTCTAGTGCCGAACGGACGGCACCTCGGTGTTCAACACATGTACAGCCCGGTGACGTCTCCTACACCTTGATCCAGCAAGGGGAGAATGAGAGGTTGGGGAAGACTCCATCCAGCAGCAGCACGATGGCGTGGTGGTGCTGGAGGAGCGCGGGACTCCAGCAGGGCTTCGCCAAGCACTACGAGAGACGAGGAGGGAGAGGGGTAGGGCTGCGCCAACAGGGAGAGCAAATCACATGTCTTGGGCAGCCCCAAACCTCAAGTATATATAGGGGGAGGGGAGGGGCTGCGCCCCCACCTAGGGTTCCCTCCCTAGGGGCGGCGGCAGCCCCCAGATCCCATCTGGGAGGCGGCCAAGGGGGAGAGAGAGGGGGCGCACCTAGGGTGGGCCTTAGGGCCCATCTGCGCCTAGGGTTTGCCCCCTCTCCTCTTGAGGCGCATGGGCCTTGGTGGGGAGGCGCCCCAGCCCACCTAGGGGCTGGTCCCTTCCCACTATTGGCCCATGTATGCCTACGGGGATGGTGGCCCCACCTGGTGGCCCTCCGGACCCCTCCGGTGGTCCCGGTACACTACCGGTGATGGCCGGAACACTTCCGGTGGCCAAAACCATTCTTCCTATATATTAATCTTTACCTCCGGACCATTCCAGAACTCCTCGTGACGTCCGGGATCTCATCCAGGACTCCGAACAACATTCGGTAACCGCGTACATACTTTCCCTATAACCCTAGCGTCATCGAACCTTAAGTGTGTAGACCCTACGGGTTCGGGAGTCATGCAGACATGAACGAGACAACTCTCCGGTCAATAACCAACAGCGGGATCTGGATACCCATGTTGGCTCCCACATGCTCCACGATGATCTCATCGGATGAACCACAATGTCGAGGATTCAATCAATCCCGTATTCAATTCCCTATGTCTATTGGTACGATACTTGCCCGAGATTCGATCGTCGGTATCCCGATACCTTGTTCAATCTCGTTACCGGCAAGTCTCTTTACTCGTTTCGTAACACATCATCCCGTGATCAACTCCTTGGTCACATTGTGCACATTACGATGATGTCCTACCGAGTGGGCCCAGAGATACCTCTCCGTTTACACGGAGTGACAAATCCCAGTCTCGATTCGTGCCAACCCAACAGATACTTTCGGAGATACCTGTAATGTACCTTTATAGCCACCCAGTTACGTTGTGACGTTTGGCACACCCAAAGCACTCCTACGGTATCCGGGAGTTGCACAATCTCATGGTCTAAGGAAATGATACTTGACATTAGAAAAGCTTTAGCATACGAACTACACGATCTTGTGCTAGGCTTAGGATTGGGTCTCGTCCATCACATCATTCTCCTAATGATGTGATCCCGTTATCAACGACATCCAATGTCCATGGTCAGGAAACCGTAACCATCCATTGATCAACGAGCTAGTCAACTAGAGGCTTACTAGGGACATGGTGTTGTCTATGTATCCACACATGTATCTGAGTTTCCTATCAATACAATTCTATCATGGATAATAAACGATTATCACGAACAATGAAATATAATAATAATAACTAATTTATTATTGCCTCTAGGGCATATTTCCAACAGTCTCCCACTTGCACTAGAGTCAATAATCTAGTTCACATCGCCATGTGATTAACATTCACAGGTCACATTGCCATGTGACCAACATCCAAAGAGTTTACTAGAGTCCAATAATCTAGTTCACATCACTATGTGATTAACACTCAATGAGTTCTGGGTTAGATCATGTTATGCTTGTGAGAGAGGTTGTAGTCAACGGGTCTTGCCATATTCAGATCCCTATGTATTTCGCAAAACTTTATATCATGGATGCCGCTACCACGTTTCACTTGGAGCTATTCCAAATTATTGCTCCATTATACGTATCCGATATCTCTACTCAGAGCTATCCGGATAGGTGTTAAGCTTGCATCGACATAACTCTTTACGTCGAACTCTTTATCACCTCCATAACCGAGAAACATTTCCTTATTTCTCTAAGGATAATTTTGACCGCTATCTGGTGGTCCAGTCCTAGATCACCTTTGTACCCTCTTGCCAGACATGTGGCAAGGCACACATCAGGTGCGGTACTCAGCATGGCATACCGTATAGAGCCTATGACAAGAGCATAGGGGACGACCTTCGTCCTTCCTCTTTCTTCTGCCGTGGTCAAGCTTTGAGTCTTACTCAACTTCACACCTTACAACTCAGGTAAGAACCCCTTCTTTGACTGATCTATTTTGAACTCCTTCAAAAACATGTCAAGGTGTGCGTTCTTTGAAAGTATCATCAGGCGTCTTGATCTATCTCTATAAATCTTGATGCCCAGTATGTAAGCAGCTTTATCCAGGTTTTCCATTGAAAAACACCTTTCAAATAACCCTATATGCTTTCCAGAAAATCCACATATACTTATCAGAAATGTTGTAGTGCTCCCACTCACTTTATTGTAAATACAAGTTTCTAGAAAACATTGTATAAACCTAAAAGCTTTGATCACTCCATAAAAGCATATATTCCAATACCGAGATGCTTGCTCTAGTCCATAGAAGGATCGCTGGAGCCAGCATACCTTTTAGCATCCTTAGGATCGACAAAACCTTTTATTGTATCACATAAAACTTTTTCTTACGAAAACTGGTAAGAAAACTTGCTTTGACATCCATCTGTTAGATTTCATAATCGAAAAATACAGCTAATGCTAACATGATTGCGACGGACTTAAGCATCGCTACGGGTGAGAAATTCTCATCGTAGTCAACTCCTTGAACTTATGAAAAGACTCTTTCCCACAAGTCGAGCTTCATAGACGGTAACATTACCATCCACGTCCGTCTTCTTCTTAAAGATCCATTTATCTCAATGGCTTGTCGATCATCGGGCAAGTCCACCAAAGTCCATACTTTGTTCTGACATATGGATCCTATCTCGGATTTCATGGCTTCTAACCATTTGTCGAAATACGGGCCCAACATCGCTTCTCCATAGCTCGTAGGTTCATTGTTGTCTAACAACATGATATCTAAGACAGGATTACCGTACCACTTAGGAGTAGTACATATCCTTGTCAACCTACGAGGTTCGATAGCAACTTGATCCGAAGCTTCATGATCACTACATTAACTTCCTATTCAACAGACGTAGGTGCCACAGAAAACATCTTTTTGTGTTGCATCACTCTCTGGTTGAAATAAAGGTTCGACAACCTCATCAAGTTCTATCTTCCTCCCACTCAATTCTTTCGAGAGAAACTCCTTCGCGAGAAAGGACTCGTTCTTAGCAACAAACAATTTGCCCTCGGATCTGAGATAGAAGGTATACCCTACTGTCACCTTTGGGTATCCTATGAAGATGTGTTTGTCCGCTTTGGGTTCGAGCTTCTCCGGCTAAAGCCTTAAGCATCGCAGCCCCAAATATTAAGAAACAACAACTTTGGTTTCTTGCCAAACCAATGTTCATACGACGTCGTCTCAACGGACTTAGATGGTGTCCTATCTAAAGTGAATGCAGTTGTCTCTAACGCATAACCTCAAAATGAAAACGGTAGATTGGTATGAGACATCATAGATCGCACCATATCTTATAGGGTTCGATTACGACGTCCGGACACACCATTACCTTGTGGTGTCCCAGGTGGCTTCAACTGTGAAACAATTCCACAATGTCTTAAGTGATTGCCAAACTCATAACTCAGAAAATCCCCTTTTGATCAGATCGTAGGAACATGATCTTATTGTTATGATGATTCTTAACTTCACTCTGAAATCGCTTGAACTTTTCAAACGCTTCAAACTTGTGCATCATTAAGTAGATATACCTATATCTACCCAAATCGTCAGTGAAGATGAGAAAATAGCGATATCCACCGCACGCTTCAATTCTCATTGGATCACACGTATCAGCATGCATGATTTCCAACAAGTCACTTGTCCGTTTCATTGTACCTGAAAATGGGGTCTTAGTCATCCTGCCCATGAGGCATGGCTCGCATGTGTCAAGCGATTCAAAATCAAGTGACTCCAAACATCCATCGATATGGAGTTTCTTCATGCATCTTACGCCAATATGACCTAAGCGGCAGTGCCACAAGAAAGTGGTGAAGGAAATATGCCCTAGAGGCAATAATGAAGTTATTATTTATTTCCTTATATCATGATAAATGTTTATTATTCATGCTAGAATTGTATCAACCGGAAACATAATACATGTGTGAATACATAGACAAACTTAGTGTCACTAGTATGCCTCTACTTGACTAGCTCGTTAATCAAAGATGGTTATGTTTCCTAACCATGAACAAAGTGTTGTTATTTGATTAACAAGGTCACATCATTAGTTGAATGATCTGATTGACATGACCCATTCCATTAGCTTAGCACCCGATCGTTTAGTATGTTGCTATTGCTTTCTTCATGACTTATACATGTTCCTATGACTATGAGATTATGCAACTCCCGTTTGCCGGAGGAACACTTTGTGTGCTACCAAATGTCACAACGTAACTGGGTGATTATAAAGGAGCTCTACAGGTGTCTCCAATGGTAGATGTTGGGTTGGCGTATTTCGAGAATAGGATTTGTCACTCCGATTATCGGAGAGGTATCTCTGGGCCCTCTCGGTAATGCACATCACATAAGCCTTGCAAGCATTAAAACTAATGAGTTAGTTGCGGGATGATGTATTATGGAACGAGTAAAGAGACTTGCCAGTAACGAGATTGAACTAGGTATTGGATACCGACGATCGAATCTCGGGCAAGTAACATACCAATGACAAAGGGAACAATGTATGTTGTTATGCGGTCTGACCGATAAAGATCTTCGTAGAATATGTAGGAGCCAATATGGGCATCTAGGTCCCGCTATTGGTTATTGACCGGAGACGTGTCTCGGTCATGTCTACATTGTTCTCGAACCGTAGGGTCCGCACGCTTAACATTACGATGACAGTTATTATGAGTTTATGCATTTTGATGTACCGAAGATTGTTCGGAGTCCCAGATGTGATCATGGACATGACGAGGAGTCTCGAAATGGTCGAGACATAAAGATTGATATATTGGAAGCCTATGTTTGGATATCGGAAGTGTTCCGGGTGAAATCGGGATTTTACCGGAGTACCGGGAGGTTACCGGAACCCCCCGGGAGCTATATGGGCCTTAGTGGGCTTTAGTGGAAAGGAGAAAGGGGCAGCCCAAGGTGGGCCGCGTGCCTCCCCCCTCCCCTAGTCCTATTAGGACAAGGAGAGGTGGCCGGCCCCCTCTCTCTCTTTCCCCCCTCAAGGAATCCTATTCCAACTAGGATTGGGGGGGGGAATCCTACTCCCAGAGGAAGTAGGACTCCCTTGGCGCGCCCTCCTTGGCCGGCCGCCCCCTCCCCCTTGGCTCCTTTATATACAGAGGCAGGGGGGCACCCTAGGACACACAAGTTGATCCTTGAGATCGTTCCTTAGCCGTGTGCGGTGCCCCCTGCCACCATATTCCACCTCGATCATATTGTAGCGGTGCTTAGGCGAAGCCCTGCGACAGTAGAACATCAAGATCGTCACCACGCCGTCGTGCTGACGGAACTCCTCCCCGACGCTTTGCTGGATCGGAGCCCGGGGATCGTCATCGAGCTGTACGTGTGCTAAGAACTCGGAGGTGCCGGAGTAACGGTGCTTGGATCGGTCGGATCGGGAAGACGTACGACTACTTCCTCTACGTTGCGTCAACGCTTCCGCAGTCGGTCTGCGTGGGTAAGCAGACAACACTCTCCCCTCTCGTTGCTATGCATCACCATGATCTTGCGTGTGCGTAGGAATTTTTTTGAAATTACTACGTTCCCCAACAGTGGCATCCAAGCCTAGGTTTTATATGTTGATGTTATATGCACGAGTAGAACAAGTGAGTTGTGGGCGATATAAGTCATACTGCCTACCAGCATGTCATACTTTGGTTCAGCGGTATTGTTGGACGAGACGACCCGGACCAACATTACGCGTACGCTTACGCGAGACCGGTTTCCCTGACGTGCTTTGCACATAGGTGGCTTGCGGGCGACTGTCTCTCCAACTTTAGTTGAACCGAGTATGGCTACGCCCGGTCCTTGCGAAGGTTAAAACGGAGTCAAATTAACAAACTATCGTTGTGGTTTTTGATGCGTAGGTGAGATTGGTTCTTGCTTAAGCCCGTAGCAGTCACGTAAAACTTGCAACAACAAAGTAGAGGACGTCTAACTTGTTTTTGCAGGGCATGTTGTGATGTGATATGGTCAAGGCATGATGATGAATTTTATTGTATGAGATGATCATGTTTCGTAACCGAGTTATCGGCAACTGGCAGGAGCCATATGGTTGTCGCTTTATTGTATGCAATGCAATCGCGATGTAATGCTTTACTTTATCACTAAGCGGCAGCAATAGTCGTGGAAGCATAAGATTGGCGAGACGACAACGATGCTACGATGGAGATCAAGGTGTCGCACCGGTGACGATGGTGATCATGACGGTGCTTCGGAGATGGAGATCACAGGCACAAGATGATGATGGCAATATCATATCACTTATATTGATTGCATGTGATGTTTATCTTTTATGCATCTTATCTTGCTTTGATTGACGGTAGCATTATAAGATGATCTCTCACTAAATTATCAAGAAGTGTTCTCCCTGAGTATGCACCGTTGCCAAAGTTCGTCGTGCCCAGACACCACGTGATGATCGGGTGTGATAAGCTCTACGTCCATCTACAACGGGTGCAAGCCAGTTTTTGCACACGCAGAATACTCAGGTTAAACTTGACGAGCCTAGCATATGCAGATATGGCCTCGGAACACGGAGACTGAAAGGTTGAGCGTGAATCATATAGTAGATATGATCAACATAACGATGTTCACCATTGAAAACTACTCCATCTCACGTGATGATCGGTTATGGTTTAATTGATTTGGATCACGTGATCACTTAGAGGATTAGAGGGATGTCTATCTAAGTGGGAGTTCTTGATTAATTTGATTAATTGAACTTAAACTTATCATGAACTTAGTACCTGATAGTATCTTGCTTATTTATGTTGATTGTAGATAGATGGCTCGTGCTGTTGTTCCGTTGAATTTTAATGCGTTCCTTGAGAAAGCAAAGTTGAAAGATGATGGTAGCAATTACACGGACTGGGTCCGCAACTTGAGGATTATCCTCATTGCTGCTCAGAAGAATTACGTCCTGGAAGCACCGCTAGGTGCCAGGCCTGCTGCTGGAGCAACACCAGATGTTATGAACGTCTGGCAGAGCAAAGATGATGACTACTCGATAGTTCAGTGTGCCATGCTTTACGGCTTAGAATTGGGACTTCAACGACGTTTTGAACGTCATGGAGCATATGAGATGTTCCAGGAGTTGAAGTTAATATTTCAAGCAAATGCCCGGATTGAGAGATATGAAGTCTCCAATAAGTTCTATAGCTTCAAGATGGAGGAGAACAGTTCTGTCAGTGAGCATATACTCAAAATGTCTGGGTATAATAATCACTTGATTCAGATGGGAGTTAATCTTCCAGATGATTGCGTCATTGACAGAATTCTCCAATCACTGCCACCAAGCTACAAGAGCTTTGTGATGAACTATAATATGCAAGGGATGAATAAGACTATTCCCGAGCTCTTCGCAATGCTGAAAGCTGCGGAGGTAGAAATCAAGAAGGAGCATCAAGTGTTGATGGTTAACAAGACCACTAGTTTCAAGAAAAAGGGCAAAGGGAAGAAGAAGGGGAACTTCAAGAAGAACGGCAAGCAAGTTGCTGCTCAGGAGAAGAAACCCAAGTCTGGACCTAAGCCTGAAACTGAGTGCTTCTACTGCAAGCAGACCGGTCACAGGAAGCGGAACTGCCCCAAGTATTTGGCGGATAAGAAGGATGGCAAGGTGAACAAAGGTATATGTGATATACATGTTATTGATGTGTACCTTACTAGAGCTCGTAGTAGCACCTGGGTATTTGATACTGGTTCAGTTGCTAATATTTGCAACTCGAAACAGGGACTACGGATTAAGTGAACACTGGCGAAGGACGAAGTGACGATGCGCGTGGGAAATGGTTCCAAAGTCGATGTGATCGCGGTCGGCACGCTACCTCTACATCTACCTTCGGGATTAGTATTAGACCTAAATAATTGTTATTTGGTGCCTGCGTTGAACATGAACATTATATCTAGATCTTGTTTGATGCGAGACGGTTATTCATTTAAATCAGAGAATAATGGTTGTTCTATTTATATGAGTAATATCTTTTATGGTCATGCACCTTTGAAGAGTGGTCTATTTTTGATGAATCTCGATAGTAGTGATACACATATTCATAATGTTGAAGCCAAAAGATGCAGAGTTGATAATGATAGTGCAACTTATTTGTGGCACTGCCGTTTAGGTCATATCGGTGTAAAACGCATGAAGAAACTCCATACTGATGGGCTTTTGGAACCACTTGATTATGAATCACTTGGTACTTGCGAACCGTGCCTCATGGGCAAGATGACTAAAACACCGTTCTCCGGTACTATGGAGAGAGCAACAGATTTGTTAGAAATCATACATACAGATGTATGTGGTCCGATGAATATTGAGGCTCGTGGCGGATATCGTTATTTTCTCACCTTCACAGATGATTTAAGCAGATATGGGTATATCTACTTAATGAAACATAAGTCTGGAACATTTGAAAAGTTCAAAGAATTTCAGAGTGAAGTGGAAAATCATCGTAACAAGAAAATAAAGTTTCTACGATCTGATCGTGGAGGAGAATATTTGAGTTACGAGTTTGGTGTACATTTGAAACAATGCGGAATAGTTTCGCAGCTCACGCCACCCGGAACCCCACAGCGTAATGGTGTGTCCGAACATCGTAATCGTACTTTACTAGATATGGTGCGATCTATGATGTCTCTTACTGATTTACCGCTATCGTTTTGGGGATACGCTCTAGAGACGGCCGCATTCACGTTAAATAGGGCACCATCAAAATCCGTTGAGACGACACCTTATGAACTATGGTTTGGCAAGAAACCAAAGTTGTCGTTTCTTAAAGTTTGGGGCTGCGATGCTTATGTGAAAAAGCTTCATCCTGATAAGCTCGAACCCAAATCGGAGAAATGTGTCTTCATAGGATACCCAAAGGAGACTGTTGGGTACACCTTCTATCACAGATCCGAAGGCAAGACATTCTTTGCTAAGAATGGATCCTTTCTAGAGAAGGAGTTTCTCTCGAAAGAAGTGAGTGGGAGGAAAGTAGAACTTGACGAGGTAACTGTACCTGCTCCCTTATTGGAAAGTAGTACATCACAGAAAACTGTTTCAGTGACACCTACACCAGTTAGTGAGGAAGCTAATGATGATGATCATGAAACTTTAGATCAAGATAATACTGAACCTCGTAGATCAACCAGAGTGAGATCCGCACCAGAATGGTACGGCAATCCTGTTCTGGAAGTCATGCTACTAGATCATGATGAACCTACGAACTATGAAGAAGCGATGGTGAGCCCAGATTCCACAAAATGGCTTGAAGCCATGAAATCTGAGATGGGATCCATGTATGAGAACAAAGTATGGACTTTGGTTGACTTGCCCAATGATCGGCAAGCAATTGAGAATAAATGGATCTTCAAGAAGAAGACTGACGCTGACGGTAATATTACTGTCTATAAAGCTCGACTTGTCGCAAAAGGTTTTCGACAAGTTGAAGGGATTGACTACGATGAGACCTTCTCACCCGTAGCGATGCTTAAGTCTGTCCGAATCATGTTAGCAATTGCCACATTTTATGATTATGAAATTTGGCAAATGGATGTCAAAACTGCATTCCTGAATGGATTTCTGGAAGAAGAGTTGTATATGATGCAACCAGAAGGTTTTGTCGATCCAAAGGGAGCTAACAAAGTATGCAAGCTCCAGCGATCCATTTATGGACTGGTGCAAGCCTCTCTGAGTTGGAATAAACGTTTTGATAGTGTGATCAAAGCATTTGGTTTTATACAGACTTTTGGAGAAGCCTGTATTTACAAGAAAATGAGTGGGAGCTCTGTAGCATTTCTGATATTATATGTAGATGATATATTACTGATTGGAAATGATATAGAATTTCTGGATAGCATAAAGGGATACTTGAATTAGAGTTTTTCAATGAAAGACCTCGGTGAAGCTGCTTATATATTAGGCATTAAGATCTATAGAGATAGATCAAGATGCTTAATTGGACTTTCACAAAGCACATACCTTGACAAGATTTTGAAGAAGTTCAAAATGGATCAAGCAAAGAAAGGGTTCTTGCCTGTGTTACAAGGTGTGAAGTTGAGTCAGACTCAATGCCCGACCACTGCAGAAGATAGAGAGAAAATGAAAGATGTTCCCTATGCTTCAGCCATAGGCTTTATCATGTATGCAATGCTGTGTACCAGACCTGATGTGTGCCTTGCTATAAGTTTAGCAGGGAGGTACCAAAGTAATCCAGGAGTGGATCACTGGACAGCGGTCAAGAACATCCTGAAATACCTGAAAAGGACTAAGGATATGTTTCTCGTATATGGAGGTGACAAAGAGCTCACCGTAAAAGGTTACGTTGATGCAAGCTTTGACACTGATCCGAACGATTCTAAATCGCAAACCGGATACGTGTTTACATTAAACGTGGAGCTGTCAGTTGGTGCAGTTCTAAACAAAGCGTCGTAGCGGGATCTACATGTGAAGCAGAGTACATAGCTGCTTCGGAAGCAGCGAACGAAGGAGTCTGGATGAAGGAGTTCATATCCGATCTAGGTGTCATACCTAGTGCATCGGGTCCAATGAAAATCTTTTGTGACAATACTGGTGCAATTGTCTTGGCAAAGGAATCCAGATTTCACAAAAGGACCAAGCACATCAAGAGACGCTTCAATTCCATCCGGGATCTAGTCCAGGTGGGAGACATAGAGATTTTCAAGATACATACGGATCTGAATGTTGTAGACCCGTTGACTAAGCCTCTTCCACAAGCAAAACATGATCAGCACCAAGGCTCCATGGGTGTTAGAATCATTACTGTGTAATCTAGATTATTGACTCTAGTGCAAGTGGGAGACTGAAGGAAATATGCCCTAGAGGCAATAATGAAGTTATTATTTATTTCCTTATATCATGATAAATGTTTATTATTCATGCTAGAATTGTATTAACCGGAAACATAATACATGTGTGAATACATAGACAAACTTAGTGTCACTAGTATGCCTCTACTTGACTAGCTCGTTAATCAAAGATGGTTATGTTTCCTAACCATGAACAAAGTGTTGTTATTTGATTAACGAGGTCACATCATTAGTTGAATGATCTGATTGACATGACCCATTCCATTAGCTTAGCACCCGATCGTTTAGTATGTTGCTATTGCTTTCTTCATGACTTATACATGTTCCTATGACTATGAGATTATGCAACTCCCGTTTGCCGGAGGAACAGTTTGTGTGCTACCAAACGTCACAACGTAATTGGGTGATTATAAAGGAGCTCTACAGGTGTCTCCAATGGTAGATGTTGGGTTGGCGTATTTCGAGAATAGGATTTGTCACTCCGATTGTCTGAGAGGTATCTCTGGGCCCTCTCGGTAATGCACATCACATAAGCCTTGCAAGCATTGCAACTAATGAGTTAGTTGTGGGATGATGTATTACGGAACGAGTAAAGAGACTTGCCAGTAATGAGATTGAACTAGGTATTGGATACCGACGATCGAATCTCGGGCAAGTAACATACCGATGACAAAGGGAACAACGTATGTTGTTATGCGGTCTGACCGATAAAGATCTTCGTAGAATATGTAGGTGCCAATATGGGCATCCAGGTCCCGCTATTGGTTATTGACCGGAGACGTGTCTCGGTCATGTCTACATTGTTCTCGAACCGTAGGGTCCGCACGCTTAACGTTACGATGACAGTTATTATGAGTTTATGCATTTTGATGTACTGAAGATTGTTCGGAGTCCCGGATGTGATCATGGACATGACGATGAGTCTCGAAATGGTCGATACATAAAGATTGATATATTGGAAGCCTATGTTTGGATATCGGAAGTGTTCCGGGTGAAATCGGGATTTTACCGGAGTACCGGGAGGTTACCGGAACCCCCCGGGAGCTATATGGGCCTTAGTGGGCTTTAGTGGAAAGGATAAAGGGGCAGCCCAAGGTGGGCCGCGCGCCTCCCCCCTCCCCTAGTCCTATTAGGACAAGGAGAGGTGGCCGGCCCCCTCTCTCTCTTTCCCCCCTCAAGGAATCCTATTCCAACTAGGATTGGGGGGGGGGGAATCCTACTCCCAGAGGGAGTAGGACTCCCTTGGCGCGCCCTTATTGGCCGGCCGCCCCCTCCCCCTTGGCTCCTTTATATACGGAGGCAGGGGGCACCCTAGGACACACAAGTTGATCCTTGAGATCGTTCCTTAGCCGTGTGCGGTGCCCCCTGCCACCATATTCCACCTCGATCATATTGTAGCGGTGCTTAGGTGAAGCCCTGCGACAGTAGAACATCAAGATCGTCACCACGCCGTCGTGCTGACGGAACTCCTCCCCGACGCTTTGCTGGATCGGAGCCCGGGGATCGTCATCGAGTTGTACGTGTGCTAAGAACTCGAAGGTGCCGGAGTAACGGTGCTTGGATCGGTCGGATCGGGAAGATGTACGACTACTTCCTCTATGTTGCGTCAACGCTTCCGCAGTCGGTCTGCGTGGGTACGTAGACAACACTCTCCCCTCTCGTTGCTATGCATCACCATGATCTTGCATGTGCGTAGGAAATTTTTTGAAATTACTACGTTCCCCAACAAGTGGTACTATCATTATTAACTCTACATCTTTTGGCGTGAACATGTGTATTACCACGACCGAGATTCAATGAACCATTCACACAGGGTGCATGACCATGAAAGGTATTATTCATGTAAACAGAATAACCATTATTCTCTAACTTAAATGAATAACCGTATTGCAATGAACATAATCTAATCATATTCATGCTCAACGTAGACACCTGATAACATTTATCTAGGTTCAATACTAATCCCGAAGGCAGATGGAGTGTGCGATGGTGATCTCATCAACTTTGGAAACACTTCCAACACACATCGTCACCTCGCCCTTAGCCAGTCTCCGTTTAGTCCGTAGCTTTTCCTTCAAGTCACCAATAATAGTAACTGAACCGGTATCCAATACCCAGGTGCTACCAGGAGTACTAGTGAGGTACACATTAATAACACGTATAAATTTTGTTGAAGTTGCCAGCCTTCTTATCTACCATGCATTTGGGGTAATTCCATTACCAGTGACCGTTCCCTTTACAATAGAAGCACTTAGTCTCGGGTTTGGGTTGAACCTTGAGTTCCTTCATTGGAGCGGCAACTGGTTCGCCATCCATGAAGTTTCCCTTCTAGCCCTTGCCCTTCTTGAAACCAGTGGTCTTGATAAACCATCAACACTTGATGCTCCTTCTTGATTTCTACCTTTTGCGGTCTTAAGCACCGCGAACAGCTCCAGGATCAATACCATCCCTTGCATGTCATAGTTCATCACGAAGATCTAGTAGCTTAGTGATAGTGGCTAGAGAACTCTATCAATCACTATCTTATCTGGAAGTTTAACTCCCACTTGATTTAAGTTATTGTAGCACCCAGACATTCTGAGCACATGCTCACTAGCTGAGCTATTCTCCTCCATCTTGTTGGCAAAAGAACTTGTCAGAGGTCTCACACCTCTCAACATGGGCATGAGCCTGAAATCCCAATTTCAGCTCTTGGAACATCTCATATGTTCTATGGCGTTCAAAACGTCATTGGAATCCCAATTCTAAGCCGTGAAGTATGGTGCACTAAACTATCAAGTAGTCATCAGGATGTGTTTGTCGGGTGTTCACAACATCCACAGACGACGTTGTAGGGGTTTTCACATCGAGCGGTGCATCAAAGACGTAAGCCTTCTGTGTAGCAGTGAGGACACTCCTCGGACTACGGACCTAGTCCGCATCATTGCTTACAATATCTTTCAACTAAATTTTCTCTAGGAACATATCTAAACAGTAGAACTGAAGCGCGAGTTACGACATAATTTGCGAAGACCTTTTGACTATGTTCAGGATAATTAAGTTCATCTTATGAACTCCCACTCAGATAGACATCCCTCTAGTCATCTAAGTGATTACATGACCCGAGTCAACTAGGCCGTGTCCGATCATCACGTGAGACGGACTAGTCATCATCGGTGAACATCTTCATGTTGATCCTATCTACCATACGACTCATGCTCGACCTTTTGGTCTCTTGTGTTCCGAGGCCATGTCTGTACATGCTAGGCTTGTCAAGTCAACCTAAGTGTTTCGCGTGTGTAAATCTGTCTTACACCCGTTGTATGTGAACGTTAGAATCTATCACACCCGATCATCACGTGGTGCTTCGAAACGACGAACTTTCGCAGCGGTGCACAGTTAGGGGGAACACTTTCTTGAAATTTTAATGAGGGATCATCTTATTTACTACCATCGTTCTAAGAAAATAAGATGCAAAAACATGATAAACATCACATGCCATCAAATAGTGACATGATATGGCCATCATCACTTTGCTCCTTTTTGATCTCCATCTTCGGGGCTCCATGATCATCATCGTCACCGGCATGACACCATGATCTCCATCATCATGATCTCCATCATCGTGTCTTCTTGAAGTTGTCTCGCCAACTATTACTTCTACTACTACAACTAAGGGTTAGCAATAAAGTAAAGTAATTACATGACGTTTATGTTGACACGCAGGTCATAAATAAACTAAGAAAACTCCTATGGCTCCTGCCGGTTGTCACACTCATCGACATGCAAGTCGTGATTCCTATTACAAGAACATGATCATCTCATACATCACATATATCATTCATCACATCCTTTGGCCATATCACATCACAAAACACTTGCTGCAAAAACAAGTTAGACGTCCTCTAATTGTTGTTGCAAGTTTTTACGTGGATGCTATAGGTTGCTAGCAAGAACGTTTCTTACCTATGCCAAAACCACAACGTGAATTGCCAATTTCTATTTACCCTTCATAAGGACCCTGTTCATCGAATCCGATCCGACTAAAGTGGCAGAGACAAACACCCGCCAACCACCTTATGCAACTAGTGCATGTCGTCGGTGGAACCGGTCTCACGTAAGCGTACGTGTAAGGTTGGTCCAGGCCGCTTCATCCCACAATGCCGCCGAATCAAGATAAGACTAGTAACGACAAGTAAATTGACAAAATCGACGCCCACAACTAATTTGTGTTCTACTCGTGCATAGAAACTACGCATAGACCTAGCTCATGATGCCACTGTTGGGGAACGTAGCAGAAATTCAAAATTTTCTACACATCACCAAGTTCAATCTATGGAGTAATCTAGCAACGAGGGGAAGGAGAGAGCATCTACATACCCTTGTAGATCGCTAAGTGGAAGTGTTCAAGTGAACGGGGTTGATGGAGTCGTACTCGGCGTGATCCAAATCACCGATGATCCTAGTGCCGAACGGACGACACCTCCATGTTCAACACACGTACAGCCCGGTGACGTCTCCTACGCCTTGATCCAGCAAGGGGAGAAGGAGAGGTTGGGGAAGACTCCATCCAGCAGCAGCACAATGGCATGATGGTGGTGGAGGAGCGCGGGACTCCAGCGGGGCTTCGCCAAGCACTACGAGAGACGAGGAGGGAGAGGGGTAGGGCTGCGCCAACAGGGAGAGCAAATCACATGTCTTGGGCAGCCCCAAACCTCAAGTATATATAGGGGGAGGGGAGGGGTTGCGCTCCCACCTAGGGTTTCCTCCCTAAGGGCGGCGGCAGCCCTAGATCCCATCTGGGAGGCGGCCAAGGGGGAGAGAGAGGGGGGCGCACCTAGGGTGGGCCTTAGGGCCCATCTGCGCCTAGGGTTTGCCCCCTCTCCTCTTGAGGCGCATGGGCCTTGGTGGGGAGGCGCCCCAGCCCACCTAGGGGCTGGTCCCTTCCCACTATTGGCCCATGTATGCCTCCGGGGCTGGTGGCCCCACCTGGTGGCCCCCCAGACCCCTCCGGTGGTCCCGGTACACTATCGGTGATGCCCGGAACACTTCCGGTGGCCAAAACCATTCTTCCTATATATTAATCTTTACCTCCAGACCATTCCGGAACTCCTCGTGACGTCCGGGATCTCATCCGGGACTCCGAACAACATTCGGTAACCGCGTACATACTTTCCCTATAACCCTAGCGTCATCGAACCTTAAGTGTGTAGACCCTACGGGTTCGGGAGTCATGCAGACATGAACGAGACAACTCTCCGGTCAATAACCAACAGCGGGATCTGGATACCCATGTTGGCTCCCACATGCTCCATGATGATCTCATCGGATGAACCACGATGTCGAGGATTCAATCAATCCCATATTCAATTCCCTTTGTCTATTGGTACGATACTTGCCCGAGATTCGATCGTCGGTATCCCGATACCTTGTTCAATCTCGTTACCAGCAAGTCTCTTTACTCGTTCCTTAACACATCATCCCGTCATAAACTCCTTGGTCACATTGTGCACATTATGATGATGTCCTACCGAGTGGGCCCAGAGATACCTCTCCGTTTACACGGAGTGACAAATCCCAGTCTTGATTCGTGCCAACCCAACAGATACTTTCGGAGATACCTGTAGTGGACCTTTATAGCCACCCAGTTACGTTGTCACGTTTGGCACACCCAAAGCACTCCTACGGTATCCGGGAGTTGCACAATCTCATGGTCTAAGGAAATGATACTTGACATTAGAAAAGCTTTAGCATACGAACTACACGATCTTGTGCTAGGCTTAGGATTGGGTCTCGTCCATCACATCATTCTCCTAATGATGTGATCCCGTTATCAACGACATCCAATGTCCATGGTCAGGAAACCGTAACCATCCATTGATCAACGAGCTAGTCAACTAGAGGCTTACTAGGGACATGGTGTTGTCTATGTATCCACACATGTATCTGAGTTTCCTATCAATACAATTATAGCATGGATAATAAACGATTATCATGAACAATGAAATATAATAATAATAACTAATTTATTATTGCCTCTAGGGCATATTTCCAACATTTGTATGAGTAGTTTATTTTGTGGGAGAAAATGATGAACGAGGGAAGGCCTTATTTGCAAATGTGAAGAGAGGTGTGGGTATCTTTTTGCAAAATTGCCATAGTTTCCTTCCTATCCGTGGATATAAATCGGATGACCTATATTGCAGGATGGCAGGCACACCATCATCACCAACTCTGGTTTTTTATAAGAGTAGAGATTTTGGATGTTTTATATGCATTAATATGCTATTTTATATTATTTTTAGGACTAACTTATTAATTTAGTGCTCAATGCCAGTTTCTGCTTTTTCCTTGTTTTTTGACTTTGACAGAAAAGGAATATCAAACGGAGTCCAAACGAAATAAAACTTTACGGTGATTTTTCTTGGACCGGAAGAAACCTACAAGACTTGGAGAGGAGGTCAGAAGCCTTACGAGGAGGCCCCATAGGGCCCCCCAGGGCTTGTGGGCCCCTCGTAGACCTTTCAACCCTAATCTCAGCACTATAAATCCTCAAATATTCCCCCAACACCATAGGGCACACAAAAAAATACTTTTCCGCCGCCACAAGCTTCTGTTCCCGTGAGATCCCATATTGGGGCCTTTTTCGGCACTCCGCCAGAGGGGGATTCGGTTACGGAGGGCCTCTACACCAACCTTGCTGCCTTTCCGATGAAGCGTGAGTAGTTTACCACAGACCTATGGGTCCATAGCTAGTAGCTAGATGGCTTCTTCTCTCCCTTTGCTCTTCAATACAATGTTCTCTTCGATGTTCTTGGAGATCTATTCGATGTAATGTTCTTTTGCGGTGCGTTTGTTGAGATCCGGTGAATTGTGGATTTATGATCAGATTATCTATGAATATCATTTAAGTCTTCTCTGAATTATTTTATGCATGATTGAGATAGCTTAGTAATTCTCTTCGATCTATCGATTTGGTTTGTCCAACTAGATTGGGTTTTTCTTGTTGGGGAACGTTGCAGAAAACAAAAATTTTCCTACGGTTTCACCAAGATCCATCTATGAGTTCATCTAGCAACGAGTGATCGGATTGCACCTACATACCTTTGTAGATTACGCGCGGAAGCGTTCAAAGAACGGGGATGAGGAAGTTGTACTCGACGTGATCCAAATCACCGGAGATCCTAGCGCCGAACGGACAGCACCTCCGCGTTCAACACACGTACGGTCAGCGTAACGTCTCCTCCTTCTTGATCCAGCAAGGGGGAGGAGAGGTTGAGGAAGATGGCTCCAGCAGCAGCACGACGGTGTGGTGGTGATGGAGCTGCAGTACTCCGGCAGGGCTTCGCCAAGCACTATGGAGGAGGAGGAGGTGTTGGAGAGGGAGAGGGAGGCACCAAAGGCAAGGGTGAGAGGTACTCCCTTCCCCCCACTATATAAAGGGGGCCTAGGGGGGGGGGGCGCCGGCCCTAGGAGATGCAATCTCCTAGGGGGGCGGCGGCCAAGGGAGGAATCCCTCCTCCCCAAGGCACCTAGGAGGTGCCTTCCCCTTTTAGGACTCTTCCTTTTAGGGTTTCCCCCACCCTAGGCACATGGGCCCTAGGGGGAAGTGGCGCCCCAGCCCACTTTGGGCTGGATCCCTTCCCACTTCAGCCCATGGGGCCCTCCGGGATAGGTGGCCCCACCCGGTGGACCCCCTGGACCCTTCCGGTGGTCCCGGTACAATACCGGTGACCCCGAAACTTGTCCCGATGGCCGAAATAGCACTTCCTATATATAATTCTTTACCTCCGGACCATTCCGGAACTCCTCGTGACGTCCGGGATCTCATCCGGGACTCCGAATAACATTCGGGTTACTACATATACATATCCCTACAACCCTAGTGTCACTGAACCTTAAGTGTGTAGACCCTACGGGTTCGGGAGACATGTAGACATGACCGAGATCGCTCTCCGGTGAATAACCAACAGCGGGATCTGGATACCCATGTTGGCTCCCACATGCTCCTCGATGATCTCATCGGATGAACCACGATGTCGAGGATTCAAGCAACCCCGTATACAATTCCCTTCGTCAATCGGTATGTTACTTGCCCGAGATTCGATCGTCGGTATCCTAATACCTCGTTCAATCTCATTACCGGCAAGTCACTTTACTCGTACCGTAATGCATGATCCCGTGACCAGACACTTGGTCACATTGAGCTCATAATGATGATGCATTACCAAGTGGGCCCAGTGATACCTCTCCGTCATACGGAGTGACAAATCCCAGTCTTGATCCGCGTCAACTCAACAGACACTTTCGGAGATACCCGTAGTATACCTTTATAGTCACCCAGTTACGTTGTGACGTTTGGTACACCCAAAGCACTCCTATGGTATCCAGGAGTTACACGATCTCATGGTCTAAGGAAAAGACACTTGACATTGGAAAACTCTAGCAAACGAACTATACGATCTTGAGCTATGTTTAGGATTGGGTCTTGTCCATCACATCATTCTCCTAATGATGTGACCTTGTTATCAATGACATCCAATGCCCATAGTCAGGAAACCATGACTATCTATTGATCAACGAGCTAGTCAACTAGAGGCTTACTAGGGACATGTTGGTGTCTATTATTCACACATGTATTACGATTTCCGGATAACACAATTATAGCATGAATAAAAGACAATTATCATGAACAAGGAAATATAATAATAATGCTTTTATTATTGCCTCTAGGGCATATTTCCAACAGTCTCCCACTTGCACTAGAGTCAACAATCTAGTTACATTGTGATGAATCGAACACCCATGGAATTCTGGTGTTGATCATGTTTTGCTCTAGGGAGAGGTTTAGTCAACGGATCTGCTACATTCAGGTCCGTATGTACTTTACAAATATCTATGTCTCCATCTTGAACATTTTCACGAATGGAGTTGAAGTGACGCTTGATGTGCCTTGTCTTCTTGTGAAACCTGGGCTCCTTGGCAAGTGCAATAGCTCCAGTGTTGTCACAGAAGAGCTTGACCGGCCCCGACGCATTGGGTATGACTCCTAGGTCGGTGATGAACTCCTTCACCCAAATTGCTTCATGCGCTGCCTCCGAGGCTGCCATGTACTCCGCTTCACATGTAGATCCCGCCATGACGCTCTGCTTGCAACTGCACCAGCTTACTGCCCCACCATTCAAAATATACACGTATCCGGTTTGTGACTTGGAGTCATCCATATCTGTGTTGAAGCTAGCGTCGACGTAACCTTTTACGACGAGCTCTTCGTCACCTCCATAAACGAGAAACATTTCCTTAGTCCTTTTCAGGTACTTCAGGATATTCTTGACCGTTGTCCAGTGTTCCTTGCCGGGATTACTTTGGTACCTTCCTACCAAACTTATAGCAAGGTTTACATCAGGTCTGGTACACAGCATGGCATACATAATAGAACCTATGGCTGAGGCATAGGGGATGACACTCATCTCTTCTATATCTTCTGCCGTGGTCGGACATTGAGTTGAGCTCAATTTCGCACCTTGTAACACAGGCAAGAACCCCTTCTTAGACTGATCCATATTGAATTTCTTCAATATCTTATCAAGGTATGTGCTTTGTGAAAGACCTATGAGGCGTCTCGATCTATCTCTATAGATCTTGATGCATAATATATAAGCATCTTCTCCAAGGTCCTTCATTGAAAAACTCTTATTCAAGTAGGCCTTAATGCTGTCCAAGAGTTCTATATCATTTCCCATCAAAAGTATGTCATCTACATATAATATGAGAAATGCTACAGAGCTCCCACTCACTTTCTTGTAAACACAGGCTTCTCCATAAGTCTGCGTAAACCCGAACGCTTTGATCATCTCATCAAAGCGAATGTTCCAACTCCGAGATGCTTGCACCAGCCCATAAATCGAGCGTTGGAGCTTGCATACCTTGTCAGCATTCTTAGGATCGGCAAAACCTTTCGGCTGCATCATATACAATTCTTCCTTAAGGAAACCATTAAGGAATGCCGTTTTGACGTCCATTTGCCATATCTCATAATCATAGAATGCGGCAATTGCTAACATGATTCGGACGGACTTCAGCTTCACTACCGGTGAGAAAGTCTCATCGTAGTCAACCCCTTGAACTTGTCGATAACCCTTAGCGACAAGCCGAGCTTTATAGATGGTCACATTACCATCCGCGTCTGTCTTCTTCTTAAAGATCCATTTATTTTCTATGGCTCGCCGCTCAACAGGCAAGTCAGTCAAAGTCCATACTTCGTTTTCATACATGGATCCTATCTCGGATTTCATGGCTTCTAGCCATTTGTCGGAATCCGGGCCCGCCATCGCTTCTTCATAGTTCGAAGGTTCACCGTTGTCTAACAACATGATTTCCAAGACAGGGTTGCCGTACCACTCTGGTGCGGAACGTGTCCTTGTGGACCTGCGAAGTTCAGTAGCAACTTGATCTGAAGTTTCATGATCATCATCATTAACTTCCTCTCTAGTCGGTGCAGGTACCTCAGGAACATTTTCTTGAGTTGCGCCTTTTTCCGGTTCAAGAGGTAATACTTCATCAAGTTCTACTTTCCTCCCACTTACTTCTTTCGAGAGAAACTCTTTCTCTAGAAAGGATCCATTCTTGGCAACAAAGATCTTGCCTTCGGATCTGAGGTAGAAGTTATACCCAATAGTTTCTTTAGGGTATCCTATGAAGACGCATTTTTCCGACTTGGGTTCGAGCTTTTCAAGTTGAAGTTTCTTGACATAAGCATCGCATCCCCAAACTTTTAGAAACGACAGCTTAGGTTTCTTCCCAAACCATAATTCATACGGTGTCGTCTCAACGGATTTCGACGGAGCCCTATTTAAAGTAAATGCGGCAGTCTCTAAAGCATAGCCCCAAAAAGATAGCGGTAAATCGGCAAGAGACATCATAGATCGCACCATATCTAATAGAGTGCGATTACGACGTTCGGACACACCATTATGCTGAGGTGTTCCAGGCGGCGTGAGTTGTGAAACTATTCCACATTTTCTTAAGTGTGTGCCAAACTCGTGACTCAAGTATTCTCCTCCACGATCTGATCGCAGGAACTTGATTTTCCTGTCACGTTGATTCTCAACCTCACTCTGAAATTCCTTGAACTTTTCAAAGGTCTCAGACTTGTGTTTCATTAAGTAGACATACCCATATCTACTCAAGTCATCAGTGAGGGTGAGGACGTAACGATAGCCACCGCGAGCCTCAACACTCATTGGACCGCACACATCAGTATGTATGATTTCCAATAAGTTGGTTCCTCGCTCCATTGTTCCTGAGAACAGAGTCTTGGTCATTTTACCCATGAGGCATGGTTCGCACGTGTCAAATGATTCATAATCAAGAGACTCTAAAAGTCCATCAGCATGGAGCTTCTTCATGCGTTTGACACCTATGTGACCAAGACGGCAGTGCCACAAGTATGTGGGACTATCATTATCAATCTTACATCTTTTGGTACTCACACTATGAACATGTGTAGCATTACGCTCGAGATTCATTAAGAATAAACCATTCACCATCGGAGCATGACCATAAAACATATCTCTCATATAAATAGAACAACCACTATTCTCGGATTTAAATGAGTAGCCATCTCGAATTAAACGAGATCCTGATACAATGTTCATGCTCAAAGCTGGCACTAAATAACAATTATTAAGGTTTAAAACTAATCCCGAAGGTAAATGTAGTAGCGTGCCGACGGCGATCACATTGACCTTGGAACCATTCCCGACGCGCATCGTCACCTCGTCCTTCGCCAGTCTCCGCTTATTCCGCAGCTCCTGTTTTGAGTTACAAATGTGAGCAACCGCACCGGTATCAAATACCCAGGAGCTACTGCGAGTACTGTTAAGGTACACATCAATTACATGTATATCACATATACCTTTCGTTTTGCCGGCCTTCTTGTCCGCTAAGTATTTGGGGCAGTTCCGCTTCCAGTGACCACTTTCCTTGCAATAAAAGCACTCAGTCTCGGGCTTGGGTCCATTCTTTGGCTTCTTCCCGGCAGCTTGCTTACCGGGCGCGGCAATTCCCTTGACGTCCTTCTTGAAGGTTTTCTTACCCTTGCCTTTCTTGAACTTAGTGGTTTTATTCACCATCAACACTTGATGTTCCTTTTTGACTTCTACCTCTGCTGATTTCAGCATTGCAAATACTTCAGGAATGGTCTTTTCCATCCCCTGCATATTGAAGTTCATCACAAAGCTCTTGTAGCTCGGTGGAAGCGACTGAAGGATTCTGTCAATGACCGCGTCATCCGGGAGATTAACTCCCAGCTGAGTCAAGCGGTTATGCAACCCAGACATAGTGAGTATGTGCTCACTGACAAAACCGTTTTCCTCCATCTTACAGCTGAAGAACTTGTCGGAGACTTGATATCTCTCGACCCGGGCATGAGCTTGGAAAACCATTTTCAGCTCTTCGAACATCTCATATGCTTCGTGTCTCTCAAAACGCTTTTGGAGCCCCGGCTCTAAGCTGTAAAGCATGCCGCACTGAACGAGGGAGTAGTCATCGGTACGTGCCTGCCAAGCGTTCATAACGTCTTGTTCTGCAGGGAGAACAGGTGCGTCACCTAGCGGTGCTTGTAGGACATAATCTTTCTTGGCAGCTATGAGGATGATCCTCAGGTTCCGGACCCAGTCCGTGTAGTTGCTGCCATCGTCTTTCAGCTTGGTTTTCTCTAGGAACACGTTGAAGTTGAGGACTACGTTGGCCATTTGATCTACAAGACATATTGTAAATATTTTAGACTAAGTTCATGATAATTAAGTTCATCTAATCAAATTATTCAATGAACTCCCACTTAGATAGACATCCCTCCAGTCATCTAAGTATAACATGATCTGAGTTAACTAGGCCGTGTCCGATCATCACGTGAGACGGACTAGTCAACATCGGTGAACATCTTCATGTTGATCGTATCTTCTATATGACTCATGCTCGACCTTTCGGTCTTCTGTGTTCCGAGGCCATGTCTGTACATGCTAGGCTCGTCAAGTCAACCTAAGTGTTTGCATGTGTAAATCTGTCTTACACCCGTTGTATGTGAACGTTGGAATCTAACACCCGATCATCACGTGGTGCTTCGAAACTACGAACTGTCGCAACGGTGCACAGTTAGGGGGAACACTTTCTTGAAATTATTATGAGGGATCATCTTATTTACTACCGCCGTTCTAAGTAAACAAGATGCAAAAACATGATAAACATCACATGCAATCAAATAATAGTAGTGACATGATATGGCCAATATCACATAGCTCCTTTGATCTCCATCTTGGGGCTCCATGATCATCTCGTCACCGGCATGACACCATGATCTCCATCATCATGATCTCCATCATCGTGTCTCCATGAAGTTGCTCGCCAACTATTACTTCTACTACTATGGCTAACATGTTTAGCAATAAAGTAAAGTAATTTACATGGCGTTTCTCAATGACACGCAGGTCATACAAAAAATAAAGACAACTCCTATGGCTCCTGCTGGTTGTCATACTCATCGACATGCAAGTCATGATTCCTATTACAATAGCATGAACATCTCATACATCACATATATATCATTCATCATTCATCACAACTTTGGCCATATCATATCACAAAGCACTTGCTGCAAAAACAAGTTAGACGTCCTCTAATTGTTGTTGCAAGTTTTACGTGGATGAAACAGGGTTCTAGCAAGAACGTTTTCTTACCTATGTGAAAGCCACAACGTGATTTGTCAACTTCTATTTACCCTTCAAAAGGACCCTTTTCATCGAATCCGCTCCAACTAAAGTGGGAGAGACAGACACCCGCCAGCCACCTTATGCAACTAGTGCATGTTAGCCGGTGGAACCGGTCTCACGTAAGCGTACGTGTAAGGTTGGTCCGGGCCGCTTCATCCCACAATACCGCTGAAGCAAGATAAGACTAGTAGCGGCAAGAAAGTTGACAACATCTATGCCCACAACAAATTGTGTTCTACTCGTGCAAGAGAACTACGCATAGACCTAGCTCATGATGCCACTGTTGGGGAACGTTGCAGAAAACAAAAAATTTCCTATGGTTTCACCAAGATCCATCTATGAGTTCATCTAGCAACGAGTGATTGGATTGCATCTACATACCTTTGTAGATTATGCGCGGAAGCGTTCAAAGAACGGGGATGAGGAAGGTGTACTCGACGTGATCCAAATCACCGGAGATCCTAGCGCCGAACGGACGGCACCTCCGCGTTCAACACACGTACGGTCAGCGTAACATCTCCTCCTTCTTGATCCAGCAAGGGGGAGGAGAGGTTGAGGAATATGGCTCCAGCAGCAGCACGACGGTGTGGTGGTGATGGAGCTGCAGTACTCCGGCAGGGCTTCGCCAAGCACCATGGAGGAGGAGGAGGTGTTGGAGAGGGAGAGGGAGGCACCAAAGCCAAGGGTGAGAGGTCCTCCCTTCCCCCCACTATATATAAGGGGCCTAGGGGGGCGCTGGCTCTAGGAGATGCAATCTCCTAGGGAGGCGGCGGCCAAGGGAGGAATCCCTCCTCCCCAAGGCACCTAGGAGGTGCCTTCCCCTTCTAGGACTCTTCCTTTTAGGGTTTCCCCCACCCTAGGCGCATGGGCCCTAGGGGGAAGTGGCGCCCCAGCCCACTTTGGGCTGGATCCCTTCCCACTTCAGCCCATGGGGCCCTCCTGGATAGGTGGCCCCACCCGGTGGACCCCCGGGACCCTTCCGGTGGTCCCGGTACAATACCGTTGACCCCGAAACTTGTCCCGATGGCCGAAATAGCACTTCCTATATATAATTCTTTACCTCCGGACCATTCCGGAACTCCTCGTGACGTCCGGGATCTCATCCGGGACTCCGAACAACATTCGGGTTACTGCATATACATATCCCTACAACCCTAGCGTCACTGAACCTTAAGTGTTTAGACCCTACGGGTTCGGGAGACATGTAGACATGACCGAGATCGCTCTCCGGTCAATAACCAACAGCGGGATCTGGATACCCATGTTGGCTCCCACATGCTCCTCGATGATCTCATCGGATGAACCACGATGTCGAGGATTCAAGCAACCCCGTATACAATTCCCTTCGTCAATTGGTATGTTACTTGCCCGAGATTCGATCGTCGGTATCCCAATACCTCGTTCAATCTCGTTACCGGCAAGTCACTTTACTCGTACCATAATGCATGATCCCGTGACCAGACACTTGGTCACATTGAGCTCATAATGATGATGCATTACCGAGTGGGCCCAGTGATACCTCTCCGTCATACGGAGTGACAAATCCCAATCTTGATCCGCGTCAACTCAACAGACACTTTCGGAGATACCCGTAGTATACCTTTATAGTCACCCAGTTACGTTGTGACGTTTGGTACACCCAAAGCACTCCTACGGTATCCGGGAGTTACACGATCTCATGGTCTAAGGAAAAGATATTTGACATCGGAAAACTCTAGCAAACGAACTATACGATCTTGTGCTATGTTTAGGCTTGGGTCTTGTCCATCACATCATTCTCCTAATGATGTGACCTCGTTATCAATGACATCCAATGCCCATAGTCAGGAAACCATGACTATCTATTGATCAACGAGCTAGTCAACTAGAGGCTTACTAGGGACATGTTGGTGTCTATTATTCACACATGTATTACGATTTCCGGATAACACAATTATAGCATGAATAAAAGACAATTATCATGAACAATGAAATATAATAATAATGCTTTTATTATTGCCTCTAGGGCATATTTCCAACATTTCTTGCAATGGGAGAAGTGCTTTTGATGGGTTCAATCTTGCGGTGTCCTCTCCCAGTGACAGAAGAGCAGCGGGGCACGTATTGTATGGTTGCCATTAAGGGCAAAAAGATGGGGTTTATATCATATTTCTTGAGTTTATCCCTCTACATCATGTCATCTTGCTTAAGGCGTTACTCTATTCTTATGAACTTAATACTCTAGATGCAGGTAGGAGTCGGGCGATGTGTGTACTAATAGTAGTAGATGCATACATGAGTCGGTCTACTTGTCACAAACGTGATGCCTATATTAATTATCACTGCCTTAGATATCGTCATAACTTTGCGTTTTTTTATCAATTGCTCAACAGTAATTTGTTTACCCACCGTATGCTTTATTCAAGAGAGAAGCCTCTAGTGAAACCTATGGCCCCAGGTCTATTTTCCATCATATTATTTTGAGATCTATAAAACTAAAAATCCAAAGATACCTTGCTGTAATTTATTTATATTTACTTTATTTTGCCTTTTATTTATCTTTTATACCTATCTTTATTAGATCTCACTCTTGTTCGTGACCGTGAAGGGATTGACAATCCACTTTTCGCATTATATGCAAGTGTTTGTTAATTTGTGCAGGTGCATATATTGGAGACTTGCTTGTGCCTCCTACTGGATTGATATCTTGGTTCTTAACTGAGGGAAATACTTACCTCTACTTTGCTGCATCACCTTTTCCTCTTCAAAAAAAAAAATAAATCAACGCAAGCTCAAGAAGTAGCAACAATCTCATCCACTAACCTTCTTATTTTCTGTTTCTTTTAAGCCAGGAATTACTCTATTGCTGATCAACCTCCACGGAAACGCAAGAATCCATGTGTTTTCAAAAATTGAAGCCGGTAGGAGGCTGGCCCAAGCGGTTGGAGGGGCACCATCTCACCCCTAAAGGCCAGGGCGGAGCCTAGAAATGTTTCCAATGGGTGCACTCGGGATTTCAGTATGAACTAGCTTCAATCCCAGACCATCTCACACTAAAACTCCAAATAATGGCGGTGTGCCGGGGGAGGGGGGAGCCTTTGGATAGAAGCCAGAAGTTGAGAAATCTTAGAGAGGTTCGATGGGATTTTTATTGTTTTCCCACCTCATATCTACATATTTTTACTAATTTCCCCCAATAAAGTTTCTCTCTAGCTCCGCCAGTGGCTATATATAACCATGTATAGTTGTTACATCAAAACAAAAGAGCAAAGACACACCAATTGAATGCAATCCTCACACCACTTGTTTACATATTCCAAATAAATTAATAAAAATAACTTTGTAGCTCTATAGGCAGGTTCATTCTTCCAGGAAAGATTGATCAAAATTCACATCTAAATTTCATTAGTTTTAAACAAGTACATTAAGCAAAACATGTAAGATCGCTCACATTTCAAAGTTTCCTTGCCGAAGGTGCTGGCGCCAACCAGGTACACCTTGTCGAAGGTGCCAGCGCCGACCAGGTTGGCCTCGCTGAAGTTCTTGGTGGCGTGGGACGTCTCCTACGGTGTGAACCGCTTGGCGCCCTGGTACTACGGCGCCGACGACGTCTGGCCGCTGGCGCTCTGGTACTACGGCGTCGACGACGTCTGGCCGCACCTGCCCCACTATGCTGAGGCGAAACCATTCGTGCATGACATTCACCAGATGAACTTGCAGCAGGATATAAAATTTGCTACTGTCACGTACTCCCTCCGTTCCAAATTACTCGTCGCAGAAATGGATGTATCTAGAACTAAAATACATCTAGATACATCCATATCCGCGACAAGTAATTTGGAATGAAGGGAGTATGTACCTAGCGCGTGGGAGGAGCTTCGTCGGAGGCGGTGTTTGAGACAAACTTTTCTTGTTTTCGACCGGGCCTTTTTTGTGGCCATATCATCTAGAGTTCTAGACATATCAAGATGTCACGATACTGTAACATGCCTGTTGGATCAAGAACGGACGGGACAGATCGAATATTGTAACGACATAACAGTGTAGATGTAGTGTGGACGGAATACTTTTCACGGGCCCATGTAGACATGAGACTGTAGATGTGCACTGTTCATGTCAATTTGGCTGTTGATTCTCGATTAGACGATCTAGAGAGATGGGCATGTCACCGTCACTGTTCATTGGTGACATGCCCATGGCATGTTACTAGATCTCATAGACCCATGGTGGGAAATCCATAAAAGATTCCATGAAAAAACCGTTGCTTTTTAAAAATAAGTTCAGTTCCTCTTTGAAAGTATGTTTGGTTCCATTGTGCTGGTAAATTGGCAGTAAGTTTTTTTAGGGGAAGGCAGTAAGTTGTTGCTTACACGTGCTTCTCCAAAGTGGGTGATGTTACTTTTATTTTATATTACACAAAAAGAAGTACGAATCCGGTGATCTCCCAACAAGAAAATTGTCCGGTTGGCTGCGAAGATATATACTTGTTTACAAAACTTGAAAAGAACAGAGGTGGCAGCAAAATATTTTGCAGGAACGTTGCGCTACATTATGGGCTAGTCACATGCCAACCAACCTTAGTTCCATGCTGTCCTTGAGGAATCAGTATTGGGTACGTTCTGTCGTCCTCCATGGTTTCTCAATATCCTGTTATGTCAGCGTTTTCTTTCAAGGAGAACCGGGGATGCCCTGCACTGCATGTTTACTTGCTGGAACCATCTGAATGATTTAGACAGCAGGGGCAGGAACATGATAGGTGTACAACCGTTATCAGGCTAGCAGCATGCAAGTTGCTTGAATTCCATGCCAGGGATGAGCAGGGGAATCCATATCTGAACCCAGCACTTGTTTTTATCAGATTTGCTTGCCCATACGCCCACACTGCACATGGAAAATTGCAAGCATCTGGACATTGTTTTTTTACATACACGAGCCGGTCTGACGGTAAATTAAGGTTTCATCCTGCTCTGCCTCTGCAGCAGGAGTGTTTTGATCTGAAATCGCAGTCAGAACACGATGTGGTTCCTTGAATCTTCTTTACTGTATGTCTCCCTTTATTTCATTCTTGTGGTTGGTGTTTGCCTGAATTTCGAAAGCATCATGAATTTCAGAACCTGTACTGACTGAACAAAACAATCAAGTCAAACTGCCAGTCTGTTGGATCTGGACATGTATCTGTCAGTCTATTTATGAAAACAGGCATTGTGCAGATGAGAATAAATAAATAATGAAGAAGAGGGCACAGGCATTGTGCAGATGAGAATCCAATTTCCGTGCCGTTAATGTAGAGGCACATAGACTAGCCAAGTATGCTTTTCCTTTAGGTCCGGGGTGACACATTTAGTTGGGCCAGCCCCACAACCAGAGATGTATTCCACTTGTTGTGGCATTTGATGAATAAAAGCTTGGTTACTCCCTCAAAAAAAAAAGATGAGAATCCAATGTCCACCCTGGATGGTGCAGAACTGTTGGATGTACCAGATCCATTGTCATCTATATTAAGCGCCGTGATAGTTTGACAACAGAGAGGGAATCTGCTGGACTATAATAATTAGAAAAGGATCCCAACATGAAAGTCTGCACAAGAAACCTTAAAGGCAGGTGTACTTCTTTGGAATTTAAATAGGGCTGATGATTCTTGCATGTTAAACTCTGACAAGAACAACAAGAAACTAAAGGTTTTTCTTTTCATGCAAAGCAAACAATTTCTCCGGGTTACAAGTTGCCAGGAACTTGAAAGGGGAATAAGAGAACACAGAGACAATCACATGCAGATGATGATGTACTTGTTGCAAGTTGCCAACAAAAGGCTTAACAAGATCCATTGCCAGACTGTAGGAAGTATCCAAAAACGACTAGAGTAATAGAGGTCATGGTGTACCATTTATCAGACACGATTTTTGCTGCGAGTAAAAATCTCTTGAGGTTCAGAAGGAGACCAACACATGCCAGCACAGGTGAGCAGTGCAGAGATCACAGCTGCTAGCCGTATCTGCACAGGTGAGCTGATCTATGCGGCATCAGACGTGCGTCAAGATGCGTGCGACGGTGAAGGGGCATTCGCTGGGGTTGGCCTCACAGGGAACGTCAGCCAGATAACATTTTCGTTATTAGTGTGTGTTATAGGACATGCATTGCTACAAAGCAATTTGGAGGGTTTTTCTTTTAACACAGCAATTTGGAGGTTAGTGCACATGATGGACAGTGGTGTCTCCTGTCGAGGACCACGTCCATGACCCGCCAAATTGACGGCCTGGTTCTGGTTGGTCCAAGAATGTTCAGTGTGGATGCTGCACGGCTGTTTCTGTGAAATTCTCCAAGTCAGGTTTAGATACCATAATTCTCCAGATGAACACGGAGCGATGACCCAACCAAAAATTCACAATGAGCGCAACCTATGAGCTGAGCATCGGAAACGATGGCCACCTCATTGACATCGCTCCAAGTCCAACCACCGGCATCAATCAGAGCGGCGGCGGCGGCGGCGGCGAGATCCACACGGAATGGCTGCGGGAGCTGACGTCGGCGTCACGGAGCGCCGCCGTCCTGAACGACCTCATCGGCCGAACGCCGACGCTGTGGTACCTCGGCGAGCGCGCGCCCACCATCCTCCGGCCGCGCTCCCGGCGCGCCGACCTGAAGGCGCTACACGCGGTGCGCGCGGTGGCCATCGGCCCGTACCACCGCGGCGACCGTGGCCTCGCCTTCGACGACGAGGCCAAGCTGCCGTTCCTGCGGTACCTGCAGGACCAGTGCGGGCTCGACGTCGAGCAGTACGTCGCGGCGCTCGGGGCGGCGCGCGGCTGCTTCCGCGATGAGTTCGCCGACGACGCCGACGCGGTCGGCGCGGATTGGCTCCGGGACGAGGACAAGTTCGTGAAGATGCTCCTCCTGGACAGCAGCTTCGTGCTCGTCTTCAGCCTCATGTTCGGCAAGGCCGGCCGCTCGGAGGTCACCAGGGAGCGATTCATACTGTACACGGCCTTGGCGCAGTACGCCGACGAGATCAAGCTCGACCTGCTCGTGCTGGAGAACCAGACCCCCTTCGCCGTCGTCAAGCTGCTCGCCGCCTCGTGCCGCGGCCTGAAGCTCCTCTCCGTCGAGGAGCTGGTGCTCGGCTGCGTCGACGGCATCTGCCCGACCAGGGCGCGCGGCAAGGCCGAGTTGTTGCTCAAGAGACTACCACAATTGAGGAGTTAGAACAGATCAACGTACGCCATCGTGTCCTTGGCCATGACCCATGGCTAGCAAAAGCAACTTCAAGTATAATAAGGCCCACTCCCTGGTGATGACTCTGGCAATTGCCTTTGAGATCTACTACAAGAATAAGTATCACTTGAAACGAACGATGTGAAGTGAGAAAACGAACTAACAAGAACATGAGTAACATTGGTATCAGGAACACACCAGCACCAGCTGATCAGAAGATCGACTAGTTCATCCGTTGTCCCGCAGAAAAATTATCACTCGCACGCCTCCTGATCATCCTCAGTGAACATATCAACTTCAGTGAACCTGGACTTTTGATGGAAATAATCTCCGATGCACTGTTTCAGCTGTTCTCCTGGTGGCACAGCATATATCAATAGAAACATCTTCAGGCAGGGTGCCCAAGTTACTCCATCAAAGCCAAAGAGAACAAAAGAAACAAAGAAAGAGGGCATATTTTTCGACAAAGGGTGGATTTTATTGACTCAAAATGAAGCATCAAGGTGATACAAACACCCGGCCTCTGCATAGTTAGGATGCACACAGCCAATACCCAACTCACACATGCAAATAAAAAAACACGTTGGAAATAGCAAAGTCATATAGGACAAAGCTATACCAAACGAGGCAAAAAAAAAAAAAACCCCCGAAAAGTGATCAAATCAGCGACCGACAAATAACAGTTATGACCATATCCGCACCAATCATCTCATAACATCACAAGGACAACCAGGATCTTCAACAGCAACGCCTTCCAATGTCCAGCCCGGATCGCCCAGAACTGTTGGATATACTAGATCCATTGGCGTCTATATTAAGCACCGTGATAGTTTGACAAAAGATAGGGAAGTTGTTAGATAGTATGACTATAATAGTTAGATATAAGGGTTCCAACTAACTAGCAATTGATAGCCTGCACAAGAAACCTTAATGGCAGGTGTACTTCTTCAACAGGAAACTACTGCTACTGAAACTAAAAATCGAAATGGCATCATGGAAGAATGAGATAGGGCGACTCAATCCGTCCATCTTTGTAATAAGATGCATATACCTTAGGTTCTTCTGCACTCTGTACCTGACGATAAAGTGGTTCGAATCCGCTTTTCACTGAACACGAACCAGTGTTAAAATCCGATAAGAAGAACAAGAAACTACAGGATTTTCTTTTCATACAAAGCAAACAATTTCTCTGGGTTCCACTATCAAAGATAAGGGAACACTAAGAAATTACAAGTTGCCAGGAACTGAAAGAGAAAAAAAATACAAGCACGGAGACATCACATGCATATATTTTTTTGCGAGGGTAAAGGGAGTTTTATTGCAAATTTATAGAGTTACAGTCGAGAGGCCATACATCCTCAATGCAAGGAGGGATCGAGCCTAGCCACACAGCAGTGGCATGCTCCGTACGGCTATAGTTTGCCAGACGATCAGCAACTCTATTCTGAACACGACTAAGTTTCTGAGGAACAAACTCCCTAATACTAGATAAGTGCTTGATCTTCATCACTAGCTGGCCATACGCTGACCGTTGGAGAGCATCCGTAGCCAGACATGATAAAGTTTCGGATGAATCTGATTGAAGAACCACCGGGGCCTCGGAGTGCTCAATGGCCAATGCCATACCTTGCATCATCGCATGTAGTTCCGCCTCCAGAGGATCATTGCAGTGAAAAACATATCTGTAAGCTGCAAAGAGGATGACCCCCTCATGGTTCCTAAGTGTCATCCCAACCGCCGCAGAGCCGTCTTCAGCCTGGAAGGAGCCATTGACGGACAGGCCCACAGGCCCTCGCGGTGGTGCCGGCCATGGCAGGGCAGTTGCCACCCCTTTTTGGCGCGGTGCCACCGGGGCTGCCGAGGGCATCTTACCTTTGGCAATCTCCTCCACAGTAAATTTGCCTGCCAAGTTGATAGATTTGTAGTAGCCGTCCAAGAATTCAACGGAGGCCAGCATTGGGGGTGCTTCCTTGCCATGATATATATCATTCCGAACTTGCCAAATCCTCCAAATCAACAAGATTACCATGTCTGCAACTGCCTTTGAGCATACGCTGAGAAGTGACATGAGCCATTCCTGTCCGTTATCAACCAGAACGCCATCCTCCGGCAAAGGCCACCTCCGACGCATGTTGATCCACAATGTTCTTGCATGCGTGCAAGCAACCAAAGCATGAAATGTAGACTCCTCCTCAACCCCACAAAGAGGACATAGGGATCTGGTCGCCAAATGCCTCCGATTTTTGCATTGTTGTGTTGCTAGCGTACCGGTCGCCACTCTCCAAGCATTAATCTTCATTTTCTGGGGCACGTTAGCCACCCAGATACAGTTCCATATCACGCGATCTCCAGCTGGGTTTGTGCTCGACGATCCATTGGCAAAAGTGATGTTGTGATCGCATGTGGCCAGCTTATATGCGCTCCTTACGGAGAATAGTCCAGACTTCTCCGGGTACCAGGATACGAAATCGTCGCGGTTCCGCGGTGAAGCCCTGATCTTTAATATGTAGTCCACGTCCATCGGCCACAAAAACTCCCGAAGACGATCAACTCGCCAAGCACCGTTCTCATCAATGAAATCGGCCACCCGGTTCAGTCGACAGTTTCCTTTTGGGGTGATAGGGCGAAACGTCGACGGCCGGGGAATCCAGGGGTCTCTCCATGTGCGTATGTTAGCTCCATTGCCGACCCTCCAAATAACACCTTGCTTCAGCAGGTCAAGACCATGTAGTATACCCTTCCAAACTGAAGAACCATTGCCAGAGAACGAAGTATCCAACAACTGTCCAGTCGGGTAGTATCGAGCTTTCATGAGTCGTGCACACAGGCTATCCGGCGAATCTAACAATCGCCAAGCTTGCTTGGCCAGTAAAGCTTGATTTAAAGCCCTCATATCCTTAAACCCCATGCCACCCATAGGTTTCGGTAGTCGCAACTTGTCCCAACTCATCCATGCCATCTTCTTCTTCCCATTCTCAACGCCCCACCAATACTGGCGGATCATACGGGTCAGCTCATCACATACTGATGCAGGTAACTTAAAGACACTCATAACATAAGTAGGTATAGCCTGTGCGACCGCCTTGATCAAAATCTCCTTATTCCCAAAGGACACGTATTGTTCGCTCCAATCAATAAGTTTCTTACGTAACCGATCCTGGATGGTTTCAAAGTTTCCTTTATGTTATCATCCTTCCGGGACCGGGAGGCCCAAGTACTTAGGCTCAAAAACTTCCTGGGTTATCTCCAAGACCGACTTAACCTCATGTACCACAGATGGCAAGCAGTTTTCTGAAAAGAGGATGGAGCACTTCGACGGGTTAATTAATTGTCCAGTCGCCGCCGAATATGTGTTCAACACAATCTTAACCAAGTTAGCTTGCTGTTCCGAGGCTTGAAAAAAATAGGAGTGAGTCATCCGCAAACAAAAGATGTGAAATAACCGGAGCAGACCTGCATATCTTAACCCCTTGTAGGCCATCTTCTCTCATTGATTTATGTAACAGGGCAGACAGGGTATCAGCCACAAAGAGGAAGAGAAAGGGTGATAAGGGGTCACCTTGGCGGAGCCCTCTTGAGGGGGAGAAGGGCTCCAATAACTTGCCATTGAATTTCATAGAGTACGTCACAGATGTAACGCACGCCATCACACGGGATATCCAATCATCACAGAAACCCCACTTGGACAGAGCCCTCTCCAAGAAGTTCCAGTCAACACGATCATATGCCTTTAACAGATCCAGTTTGTAAGCACACAACGGCGGAGAATTAGGTCTAGCGTTTTGGATGTGATGAATACATTCAAATGAGATTATGGAGTTATCAGAAATAAGCCTCCCGGGGATGAAGGCACTCTGATTCTCTTAAATGAGCTCATCCAAAAGCGGCCGAAGCCTATTTACCATGCCTTGGAGACAATTTTATACACCACATTGCATAAGCTAATGGGTCTAAAATCCTTGAGCTCTCGTGGATGTGGCACTTTGGGAATTAGCACAATGGTCATGTCATTAACACCATCCGGCATGACACCACTGGTAAAGAACTCCTACACCGCTGCCACGATTTCCACCTTAAGAGTATCCCAGTTCCGTTGGTAAAACCTGGCCGGAAAACCATCACATCCCGGGGCTTTCAACGGGCCAATCTGAAACAGCGCATTGGATATTTCCTCCTCCGTGTACGCTCTGCATAAAGCCTCATTCATCTCCATCGAGACTTTAGGGGTGATAGTATCCAGTACCTCGGTCGGATCCAATGTAGGATCCTTAGTAAAAACCTCTTTAAAGTATGAGCTTGCCATCATTTCCATCTCCGACGGCGCCACGCACCACGAACCATCGGCTTTCCTAAGTCTCTGTATAAGGTTTCGCCTCGCCCACCATACTGCCCGACGGTGAAGATATTTAGTGTTACGTTCCCCCTCCTTCAACCACGTGATACGAGACCGTTGAAGCCACAACATCTCCTCCTGGTACAACAATTCATCTAGTTCATTCATTTTTAGATCGAAGTTGAGCTCGGTCCGCCCCTGAAAGCTGCAGGTCAGACAGTTGGCTCCTCAACCGTTCGATCTCTTTCAACACATTCCCGAAAGTAGCTTTGCTCCATTGCTTCAAATCTCCCATGACCTATTTCAGTGAGATGGCAATTGATCCCAAGTCACCAGCTGGCCTATGCCTAGCCCACGCCTCAGAGATGATCGAAGGGAGCTTGACATCATGCTCCCACATGATCTCATACCTCGATATTGTCGGCTTGCGCCCCTGCTCCTGCACCCCCTCGAGGTTTATCAAGAGCGGGCTATGGTCCGAGCACGAGGTAGCTAAGTGCACAACTCGAGCCGCTGGAAAAAGATCCCGCAATGCCTCATCAGCACAAGCCCTGTCAAGACACACCTGGACATTGCGATGGCCTTCCTGGCCATTATTGTATGTATAGGGAAGCCCCGAGAACCCTAGGTCTTGTAGCTCACACGTTACCAAGCAATCTCTAAACAATTCCATTTGAGACTCCGATCTAGTCGTTCTTGAGAGATGTTCATGCTGCCATAAGGCTTCATTGAAGTCGCCACACACCACCCAAGGTTCTTATGGGATTGCCCTCAGACGACAAAGATGATCCCACATACGCTGACGATTTTCCACACGCGGTTCACCATAGACAAAGGTTCGTCTCCAAGTTGTGCTGGAACCCGCATCATAAACTCGAATATCAATAAATCTGTTACACGATTTGAGCACTGTCACTGACAGCGTCTCCTCCTAGAACAAAGCAAGACCACCACTTCGTCCATCACTGCTAACACCATGAAAGCCTTTTAGGCCTAATCTCCACTTCAACTTCTCCACTTTAGCTGCTTCTTGCCTAGTCTCACAGAGAAAGACTAGCTTGGGGTTATTGGCTTTTGAGAGGGCCAAAACCTCACGAACTGTTTGGCGGTTCCCCCCCGGCAGTTCCATGATAGAATATTCATTGCGTCCGGCGGTCCTCCTCGAGGGAGGCTGCCGATATCTCATTGTTATCACTGTCCGTATTCACTTTCAACCTCTTGCTGCTTGAGTTACTACCGGTGGGTGAGGCAACCCCCATCGGATCAATCTCCTTACCATCAGTTATGGCCAGCACCGTCTTGGGGACGCCAGGAATGTCTCCCAGTACCTTCCCGGCCTCCTCCAAGTTCAGCCTCCTTTTTGGAACAAGAACGCCATCCGTTCTGTCACTTGTTTTCTTGACCGGGCTCGTTGCTGTGTCCAACACTTCGACATCATATGGAGCATATTGAGGTTCTGATCTACCTGGCGCCTTATCATTAGCCTTCATAGGCTCGGATCCATTAGCTTTAGTATTCTGATCCTCTTGTCTGAGTTTATTGGGAGCATCTGCATAGATCCAGTCTCCAAACTTGAGATCCTTCTCCTCATGGATGCCCAGACCGCACTCTTTGTGATCATGACCAATCAGTCCGCAAAACTTACAAAACCTAGCAAGTTTCTCATATCTAACTAGATAAACCTGGCGCTCCTTAGCGCGAACAATGCTGACGCACTTTGTGAGGGGATTACGGATATCATGCCACACCCGAACCCTAACATAGTCACCACGGGTGTTTCCGTTCAAACGCATCTCCATGATTTCTCCAGCATCTTTCATCAGCTTCTCCATGATGTTTTGTTTGCAATAAGGGTCTGGAAGCTTGTGAATCTGCAACCATATGGGGATGTGGAAGAATTCCACCTCCTCCGCCTTGCTGAAGCCATCATATGGGCATAAGAGCACCGCCATGTTGCGGAAGAGCCAGGGACCTTGCTTCATCAAGCGCTCCCAATCCCCCAAGCAAGATTCTTGGACGACGAATCGATTAGGGCCAACTGGCCTAAATCTTATTTCCTGAGCAGAGTTCCATGCCGCCCTCATATCCTTGTAGAAGGTTGATGGGCTAAAGTTCCTGCTAGTATGAACCCTAGCCAGGGCAAGCCAGTGGACGCTCTCTTGAATCTCGGGATCATCCTCATCGATCTCCACATCGGCAAAATCATCGTCGTTTAGATCCAACTATTCCAGAAAGTCACCTAGATCCGAACGTGCAGCCGCGGCGGCGCCGCTGCCGCCCGTGGCGGAGTGGGCGTCGGAGGGGGACGCCATCACCGTTGCTATCGCGGTGCAGAGACAACGAGAGTAGGGGGCAAGGGCGGACATGAACCAGGATCGATCGGTGCTGGAGTTTCCGGGTAAGACTCAGAGACGAGGGGAGTCGCCTAAGAGGAGAGAAACCCTAGCCGCCAGACGTAGGGGAGATAATTGACATCACATGCATATGATGTACTTGTTGCAAGTTGGCAATAAAAGTCTTAAGAAGATCCATTGCAAGACTGTACCCAAACAGAAAGTATCCAAAAATGAATAGATGTTGTGGTGTACCATTTATCAAACATGATTTTGGCCGCGAATAAAAATTTGTTCAGGTTCAGAAGGATACCAAACATGCCAGCACAGGTGAGCAGTGCAGAGATCACAGCCGCTAGCCATGTCCGTGTGAGAAGAGTTGGGAAGCGTAGAACCCTTCGTCTGGGCTGCATTGTATTATATAGGAGATAAGATTACAAAGATTTAAACTGCTCAACTATTCTCCTATCTCTACACAACGTATATTCTAACATTCCCCCTCAATTTGAACCGATTGAACTTTACCAAGGTTAAGATTGTTCTTGAAGTCATTCAACCTTCCTGTAGTAAGAGGTTTTGTGAAGCCATCAGCAAGTTGATCACCAGTTGGTATAAACCGAATATCAAGTAGCTTGCGAGCTACTCTTTCTCTGACAAAGTGAAAATCAACTTCAATATGTTTAGTTCGTGCATGGAAAACAGGATTGGCTGAGAGATAGGTTGCACCAATATTATCACACCATAACCTTGCAGCTTGTGGAGCCTTGATCCCAAGCTCATATAACAGAGTCTGTATCCACATCACCTTAGCTGTAGCATTAGCCAAAGCTTTATACTCAGCTTCTGTACTGGACCTAGAAACAGTGGCATGTTTTCTTGCACTCCATGATACAAGATTTGTTCCCAGAAACACAGCAAAACCACCTGTGGACCTTCTGTCATCAGCACACCCTGCCCAGTCTGTGTCACGACCGGTTTTCCGGGCTCTAATTTCCAGAAAAGGGCCGTTGTGCTCACCATCCCCAGGATTACTGTTAGCTGATGAGGCACCGACTTGTTACAGAAATTCCAAGCAAAAGTACAAAATGTGTAGTACAAGACCATTCGGGTCTGTGAGTACAACAATTGGTTTCTAGTGGTCGATGGCGGAAGCGGTTTGTGGTTCACCACGGTCTATGGGACTCCATTTCCCACAGGAACAGCTGACCAGGTTAACTCCTATCTTCGCGAGGCTACTATCACCATTGCTTAGGTTCCGAGGCTGTCATCGCAACGCTCCTCTCCAAGCAAGCAATCTGGCCAAGACAATAGCCAGGGACAAGCCAGTGAGTACTTTGAATGTACTCGCAAACATTAAGAACACAGGTATAATATAATTGATCAACATACACTGAAATATTCTATGATCATATCGTCAGTCATAAATAAAATCTTGATGCACGCAAGCAGGTTATTTATATGTAACCGGAATATGCAATGACAGAATAGAAATAAAATGCACCGATCGGATGTCTGAAGCGACGTCTCGAAAGGATAGTAAAAGTGAGCATGCCTCAGTCGGGCGTCTTAGCGACACCACGTAAGGGGCTTATAAAGTAAATAAAATAACAAGCATGCCACAGTCGGGCATCTTAGCGACGCCACATAAAGGGCTTATATGAAAATGAAATAACGAACATGCCACAGTCGGGCGTCTGAGCGACGCCGCATAAAGGGCTTATAATCATAGTGAATATCCAGGAGGTGGTACCGTCCCAGGGATATTCATTATTTCAAACAATGCAAACGGTTAGTCCATAATGATAACAATCATAACCATCATATATCACATGTCATCATCAATATTCGAGTTTAGTGGTTTCTCCTCCGAAGACCGACACTAAGACCGACACTTGACCCATCCCAGACTGTAATCCTTAACCATGGACACGGCTATTCGAATAGGTTTAATATCTCTGCAGAGAGTGTACTCTTTACCCACGAGTAACGGATTCCTTTAGTCCATCGGACTAATTCCGTCTACGGTCTTTTAATTGAAACACACCTGACTTGCACACACCAGCTTTTACTTGTGTCTGGAATCACCCATGACACCTATTAAGCAAAACTCTAAGTGGGGAGGCTACAACCTCGCGTAGCATGGGATCAAATTTCTATCGCGCGCTCTAAGGGGTGCCCCCCTCTCGGTCCCAACCGGATACACCCATGCCCCCGGACCAGGTGGCATGCCTACCGGCTACAACCGGTATCTTCCACCATGGCCTCTCTGTACGGTGTGTGCCAAGACAAGGGTTAACAACTTACTGAACCATACCCCACCTACGGTAGGGACCAGTGGCAGTATGAAACAAGTATGGGGGTTACCAGAACAAGACTCGATCTATGGCTGACTCAGGAGGCTTATGAGTTCCCTGCATGACATGTATATCAAATATATCTCAACCGACGAAATCACCACCCATTATACCTTACTATGCCATACCGGACATAACCGTCCCGACGGGGACCGGCGACAAGCTCACGCCTACCCAAGGCAGAGGCTTTCCCGGGTTCCTTTCTGGCATGCATGCAAGGCACATGAGGATGATTACCATCACATGTATATTCCTTTCCAATAGCAAGGAAATCACTAATATGCATCCATGCAAATGATCGTATCACCACATAAAATAACGAGTTCTCCGAAATGAGGTGGTGCTATAATCTTATCAACTAACACACCAGAAATATTATGCCAGGGTTCAGAATGCTTGCCTTCAAGGTGTGGAGAGGTGGGGGTGCTCTCCAAAACTTTTGAAAGTTTTCTTCCTCTCTCCAAAATCCTATTTTCAATAAATTTGAATTAACACACAATTTCAAAACAGCACAAAAAAGTTGTTCGAATTTTTTTCAAATAAATATGATACAAAACTAGACAAAAATTTAAAGAGGACAGAAAAAGAATCAATCAAAAATCATTTTCTGTTTAAAAGTTATAAGAGTTTTAATCTAGGGACTCATGTGTAATGAAACAGAAAGTTCCCAGGGGCTAACTTATAAAAACAGAAAACGCTTCGATTGAGAGTACGCCGGCCCAGAGGGGAGACGTACTTTGGCAGAAGACGCCTTCAGAAAACAGTTCGTTTAAAAAGAACTGAGAGGCTGACGGGCGGGTCCCACCCGTCAGGTTTGAGTTTTCAAACGGGGGACGAAGCTCGTCGGCGCCCGAGAGCCGCGGTGGTCGCCGGCGGCGATCCACGGCGAGGTAGGGAGATCGGAGAGTACCTCCGTGTTCAGGGCACCATTCCGCGTCTGTGGGAGGTGGTGGTGGTCGCCGGCGAGTACCACGTCGGCGGCGATGCTGGCTCCAGCGGACGGCGATTCAGGTGGTTGTGGACCTCGTCGGAGAGAGCTGTGAAGATCAAATTGGAGTGGGGGTTAGACTCTTAGTTGCTCGAGAGGGTTGCTGACGAAGTTGGGGCGCCGGAGACAGGCTCACCGGAGCGAATTGAGGTGTAGGCCGAGGCGGAACGGGGAGGCCGGAGTCGGGGAAGAAGGCCCCCTCGAGGCTCCTCCAGTGGCCAGGCAGGGTCTAGTGAGATGGTGGAGTTGTGCGGGGGCGAGAGCAGGCTCGGGGGTGCTATATATAGCCGGCCCGAGTCGGTTGCCGCGAATGGATAAGTCCGGTGAGGTGATTACGGCGGTGCCGTGGTTGCACGGGAGGGTTTTGAGGTTGAGCGTTGTCGTGGGCGTTCCCTGGTTCCGTTTAGGTGCTAACCGCGTCAGGATTTGGTTGCTTAGGGGGAGTTCGACGGAATGGGGCGACGCGGGCCCGTCGGCGGCAGGGAGCACGCTCTGTGTGTGCCGCGCCACGGTGACGGTGCCGCATGCGTGCGCTGGCAAGGAGATGGCCACGCGGAGCTACCAGGAGGATTGGGCGGCGCCGAACGGCGTTGAGCCGCCGTTCTGCTCCCTGTCGGCTGCTACGGTGGTTCGGCCGCCGCAAGACACGCCGGCGCAGGCGGGCCAGGGTGCCACGGATGCCAGGAAGGCGCCAAGCGCGTGTGTGGAGCTCCGGACAAGCAGGCCAGGCGGCGAGCAACGTGCCAAGGGCACTGTGGATGTGTGACTGAATCTCTGACGGAGAACGACACTGCAATTTCTGAATTTACTAAACATGAACAAAAACAGTGCACGCAAAGTGTTCGACAGAATGATTCTGGCCTCTAGGGATTTTTCCTTGAGCTGATTTTTGGTGGACTAGTCTCTCATTGCACCTGGAGGCTTCCTGAATTTTGGTAGAATTTTTGGAGAAGAGAAGATATGAATTTCACCAAATTTGACAAATCTGGTCCAAACTTGCAGAGGCTGAAACTAGAAAATTTTGAAAAAGAAGAAGAGTGGATCTTGATGGTTCTAGGTTGTGGGTGCTAAGGACTATCCAGAGGAGTTGGTTTGAGATCAAAACTCAAAGGAAATTAGGTACTTGCTTTGCAAATCACCTAGGCTTAAAATAATTGACAGAAATGTTTTGGGGAGTAGAATAAATGAAATAAAATCCAAAAATGGGTTGGACTTGTTGGAACAGAATGAAAATGAGGTTGATTCACTCAAAAACTTCAAATAACATCATTGGGTTTTTGCATAAAGTTGAATCATATGCTACTACTAACATCACATAATTTTGGTGGAGGCTAGAAAGAAATATTTAAATGGGTTGTAGTGCAAAATTGCACTCTGGACCAGAGAAGAAAAATTGATGCAGGGCTCAAAATATTACATGAATAAAAGATATTTTTGCATAAAAGTGATTTCAAAACATCACATGACATCTCCAAATTTTGGTTGGAACTTTAAGTGAATTTATCAAATGGTTGTAGTTCAAATATGGCCATGTAACCTTGAAAACCAATTTTCAAGAAAATAAAGATCAGGCAAATTAATTATGTAATTAGTTCTACTAATAAAAGAAGAGTTTTTCTTGAGAGGTTAAACAAGTCCAATAACATATTTTGCAAAGTTTTCACTTTGGGGAAAAACTCCATAAATCAAGGGAGGAAAAGGTTCAAAAATAAAAAGGGAGCCCAGAAAATAAAAGTTTTAATTTCCTAGCAAAAATTTTAATTAATAAAACAAGGTCAAAAATTTGGGGTGTCACAACACTATCCCCCTTAAGAAAAATCTCGTCCTCAAGATTTGATAAGGGTTGTTTTTTTTTTGAAAATATCTTCCCTGTTAGTTGGAACCAAAAAGCTTACTCATAGCACAAACTTTGTGTGTCCGGGGTTGGTTTTTGGTACGCTCGAAGAAAAATGCAACCGTTCACCGACGTACACAAGCATGGTAAAAAAAATCGAGGCGCTCAAGCAAACATCATTCAATCATGGCGACACACAAATACAGGGCGTGGCCGTACTAAGGCTCGGTGCTAATCGAGTAAATTAGTCTACCTCGTTCATATCCAAGCAGGCGTGCCTTGTGGATGTCGAGGCTTCTCCACGGGTCTCACCGTCGGAATTAGCTGGAGTGGGTTGAGGGGCTGCAGGCTCGGGGTAGCGATGGTGACCATCTCGGGGATTGTTGGCCACAACCCCGTTGGAGTGTGCTCCCAAGAGGCGACGAAGCACTTCTGGGGTCATCAGAGTACCTTGGACGATGGTTGGGGCGGACCTCAGGGACTCGATCGGGTGTCCAAACAGCACGACTGGGTTGTCGGCGTTGGGCTCATTCTCTTCTCTAACCGGGGCTCGACGAACCAGCTCTCCACGAGCTGCGATTAGATCAATGGTGATTTGATCGAACAGTTCCTCTAGTGCACCTACATAGCGCACTAGATGCAACAATGCAGGATCTGTCTCATGATCTCCGTTGGCAACTTGGGGTGGTCTACCATACCCTTCACGTCTGGGGTAGTAGTGGAACGAACGACAGTTAACTCTGGGCGACAAGTGCCGGAGATGAACTATAGCTTCTCGGGCGGCTAGTTGGATGGCTTGTGGCTCAAAGGAAGTTGTCCTTTCGATGAACCTGTAGGGGCGTTCTGGTGATAGACCCCTACCATAGACATGCACAGTGGCCCAGAATTGACGGCTCTCGCCGCTCACGGACCCTTGGTACACCACATATTCTGGGGGTTCTTCTAGCGCAAAGGCATGGCGGGTGAGGTTTGCTAGCACGGTCACAAAACCTCCAAGGTCGGTTGCTGTGGTCTCATTATGGACGATGGGTCCTGGCATTTTAGCTCGATTTGGGCAGAGGCTGTGCTATGTTGGGTTGAGGCTAGTGTGCCCTTTTATAGAAAAGGGGACGGAGTCTTCCTTCGCACGCTTGCGAAAAAGACTATTCAGGATTCGGTCACTGGCGCATGATTGACAGGTTAGGCTAATAGGTTGGGCACCGACTGCCAAAAGGTGTCGGGTCACTGTATGGCTATCTTGCAAGGGAAGCTTGGCTGGGGTTCGGTTAAGGTCAAGTGGGTTGGTTAACCTAGATTTATTGACCTGGCTAGGATAGGATTAGCCAATGGTCAGCCTGGCTCTGATACCAAGTCTGTCGCGACCGGTTTTCCGGGCTCTAATTTCCAGAAAAGGGCCGTTGTGCTCACCAGCCCCAGGATTACTGTTAGCTGATGAGGCACCGACTTGTTACAGAAATTCCAAGCAAAAGTAAAAAATGTGTAGTACAAGACCATTCGGGTCTATGAGTACAACAATTGGTTTCTAGTGGTCGATGGCGGAAGCGGTTTGTGGTTCACCATGGTCTATGGGACTCCATTTCCCACAGGAACAGCTGACCAGGTTAATTCCTATCTTCGCGAGGCTGCTATCACCGTTGCTTAGGTTCCGAGGCTGTCATCACAACGCTCCTCTCCAAGCAAGCAATCTGGCTAAGACAATAGCCAGGGACAAGCCAGTGAGTACTTTGAATGTACTCGCAAACATTAAGAACACAGGTATAATATAATTGATCAACATACACTGAAATATTCTATGATCACATCGTCAGTCATAAATAAAATCTTGATGCACGCAAGCAGGTTATTTATATGTAACCGGAATATGCAATGACAGAATAGAAATAAAATGCACCGATCAGATGTCTGAAGCGACGTCTCGAAAGGATAGTAAAAGTGAGCATGCCTCAGTCGGGCGTCTTAGCGACACCACGTAAGGGGCTTATAAAGTAAATAAAATAACAAGCATGCCACAGTCGGGCGTCTTAGCGACGCCACATAAAGGGCTTATATGAAAATGAAATAACGAACATGCCACAGTCGGGCGTCTGAGCGACGCCGCATAAAGGGCTTATAATCATAGTGAATATCCAGGAGGTGGTACCGTCCCAGGGATATTCATTATTTCAAACAATGCAAACGGTTAGTCCATAATGATAACAATCATAACCATCATATATCACATGTCATCATCAATATTCGAGTTTAGTGGTTTCTCCTCCGAAGACCGACACTAAGACCGACACTTGACCCATCCCAGACTGTAATCCTTAACCATGGACACGGCTATTCGAATAGGTTTAATATCTCTGCAGAGAGTGTACTCTTTACCCACGAGTAACGGATTCCTTTAGTCCATCGGACTAATTCCGTCTATGGTCTTTTAATTGAAACACACCTGACTTGCACACACCAGCTTTTACTCGTATCTGGAATCACCCATGACACCTGTTAAGCAAAACTCTAAGTGGGGAGGCTACAACCTCGCGTAGCATGGGATCAAATTTCTATCGCGCGCTCTAAGGGGTGCCCCCCTCTCGGTCCCAACCGGATACACCCATGCCCCCGGACCAGGTGGCATGCCTACCGGCTACAACCAGTATCTTCCACCATGGCCTCTCTGTACGGTGTGTGCCAAGACAAGGGTTAACAACTTACTGAACCATACCCCACCTACGGTAGGGACCAGTGGCAGTACGAAACAAGTATGGGGGTTACCGGAACAAGACTCGATCTATGGCCGACTAGGGAGGCTTATGAGTTCCCTGCATGACATGTATATCAAATATATTTCAACCGACGAAATCACCACCCATTATACCTTACTATGCCATACCGGACATAACCGTCCCGACGGGGACCGGCGACAAGCTCATGCCTACCCAAGGCAGAGGCTTTCCCGGGTTCCTTTCCGGCATGCATGCAAGGCACATGAGGATGATTACCATCACATGTATATTCCTTTCCAACAGCAAGGAAATCACTAATATGCATCTATGCAAATGATCATATCACCACATAAAATAACGAGTTCTCCGAAATGAGGTGGTGCTATAATCTTATCAGCTAACACACCAGAAATATTATGCCAGGGTTCAGAATGCTTGCTTTCAAGGTGTGGAGAGGTGGGGGTGCTCTCCAAAACTTTTGAAAGTTTTCTTCCTCTCTCCAAAATCCTATTTTCAATAAATTTGAATTAACACACAATTTCAAAATAGCACAAAAAAGTTGTTCGAATTTTTTTCAAATAAATATGATAAAAAACTAGACAAAAATTTAAAGAGGATAGAAAAAGAATCAATCAAAAATCATTTTCTGTTAAACAGTTATAAGAGTTTTAATCTAGGGACTCATCTGTAATGAAACAGAAAGTTCCCAGGGGCTAACTTATAAAAACAAAAAATGCTTCGATTGAGAGTACGCTGGCCCAGAGGGGAGACGTACTTTGGCAGAAGACGCCTTCAGAAAATGGTTCGTTTAAAAAGAACTGAGAGGCTGACGGGCGGGTCCCACCCGTCAGGTTTGAATTTTCAAACGGGGGACGAAGCTCGTCGGCGCCCGAGAGCCGCGGTGGTCGCCGGCGGCGATCCACGGCGAGGCAGGGAGATCGGAGAGTACCTCCGTGTTCAGGGCGCCATTCCGTGTCTGTGGGAGGTGGTGGTGGTCACCGGCGAGTACCACGTCGGCGGTGACGCTGGCTCCGGCGGACGACGATTCGGGTGGTTGTGGACCTCGTCGGAGAGAGCTGTGAAGATCAAATTGGAGTGGGGGTTAGACTCTTAGTTGCTCGAGAGGGTTGCTGACGAAGTTGGGGCGCCAGAGACGGCCTCATCGGAGCGAATCGAGGTGTAGGCCGAGGCGGAACGGGGAGGCCGAAGTCGGGGAAGAAGGGCCCCTCGAGGCTCCTCCAGTGGCCAGGCAGGGTCTAGTGAGATGGTGGAGTTGTGCGGGGGCGAGAGCAGGCTCGGGGGTGCTATATATAGCCGGCCCGAGTCGGTTGCTGCGAACGGATAAGTCCGGCGAGGTGATTACGGCGATGCCGTGGTTGCACGGGAGGGTTTTTAGGTTGAGCGTCGTCGTGGGCGTTCCCTGGTTCCGTTTAGGTGCTAACCGCGTCAGGATTTGGTTGCTTAGGGGGAGTTCGACGGAACGGGGCGACGCGGGCCCGTCGGCGGCAGGGAGCACGCTCTGTGCGTGCCGCGCCACGGCGACGGTGCCGCATGCATGCGCTGGCAAGGAGATGGCCACGCGGAGCTACCAGGAGGATTGGGCGGCACCGAACGGCGTTGAGCTGCCGTTCTGCTCCCTCTAGGCCGCTATGGTGGTTCGGCCGCCGCAAGACACGCCGGCGCAGGCGGGCCAGGGTGCCACCGATGCCAGGAAGGCGCGAAGCGCGCGTGTGGAGCTCCGGACAAGCAGGCCAGGTGGCGAGCAATGTGCCAAGGGCACTGTGGACATGTGACTGAATCTCTGACGGAGAACGACACTGCAATTTCTGAATTTACTGAACATGAACAAAAACAGTGCACGCAAAGTGTTCGACAGAATGATTCTGGCCTCTAGGGATTTTTCCTTGAGCTGATTTTTGGTGGAGTGGTCTCTCATTGCACCTGGAGGCTGCCTTAATTTTGGTAGAATTTTTGGAGAAGAGAAGATATGAATTTCACCAAATTTGACAAATCTGGTCCAAACTTGCAGAGGCTGAAACTAGAAAATCTTGAAAAAGAAGAAGAGTGGATCTTGATGGTTCTAGGTTGTGGGTGCTAAGGACTATCCAGAGGAGTTGGTTTGAGATCAAAACTCAAAGGAAATTAGGTACTTGCTTTGCAAATCACCTAGGCTTAAAATAATTGACAGAAATGTTTTGGGGAGTAGAATAAATGAAATAAAATCTAAAAATGGGTTGGACTTGTTGGAACAGAATCAAAATGAGGTTGATTCACTCAAAAACTTCAAATAACATCATTGGGTTTTTGCATAAAGTTGAATCATATGCTACTACTAATATCCCATAATTTTGGTGGAGGCTAGAAAGAAATATTTAAATGGGTTGTAGTGCAATATTGCACTCTGGACCAGAGAAGAAAAATTGATGCAGGGCTCAAAATATTACATGAATAAAAGATATTTTTGCATAAAAGTGATTTAAAAACATCACATGACATCTCCAAATTTTGGTTGGAACTTTAAGTGAATTTATCAAATGGTTGTATTTCAAATATGGCCATGTAACCTTGAAAACCAATTTTCAAGAAAATAAGATCAGGCAAATTAATTATGTAATTAGTTCTACTAATAAAAGAAGAGTTTTTCTTGAGAGGTTAAACAAGTCCAATAACATATTTTGCAAAGTTTTCACTTTGGGGAAAAACTCCATAAATCAAGGGAGGAAAAGGTTCAAAAATAAAAAGGGAGCCCAAAAAATAAAAGTTTTAATTTCCTGGCAAAAATTTTAATTAATAAAACAAGGTCAAAAATTTGGGGTGTCACAACACTATCCCCCTTAAGAAAAATCTCGTCCTCAAGATTTGATAAGGGTTGTTTTTTTTTTTGAAAATATCTTCCCTGTTAGTTGGAACCAAAAAGCTTACTCATAGCACAAACTTTGTGTGTCCGGGGTTGGTTTTTGGTACGCTCGAAGAAAAATGCAACCGTTCACCGACGTACACAAGCATGGTAAAAAAAATCGAGGCGCTCAAGCAAACATCATTCAATCATGGCGACACACAAATACAGGGCGTGGCCGTACTAAGGCTCGGTGCTAATCGAGTAAATTAGTCTACCTCGTTCATATCCAAGCAGGCGTGCCTTGTGGATGTCGAGGCTTCTCCACGGGTCTCACCGTCGGAATTAGCTGGAGTGGGTTGAGGGGCTGCAGACTCGGGGTAGCGATGGTGACCATCTCGGGGATTGTTGGCCACAACCCCGTTGGAGTGTGCTCCCAAGAGGCGACGAAGCACTTCTGGGGTCATCAGAGTACCTTGGCCGATGGCTGGGGCGGACCTCAGGGACTCGATCGGGTGTCCAAACAGCACGACTGGGTTGTCGGCGTTGGGCTCATTCTCTTCTCTCACCGGGGCTCGACGAACCAGCTCTCCACGAGCTGCGATTAGATCAATGGTGATTTGATCGAACAGTTCCTCTAGTGCACCTACATAGCGCACTAGATGCAACAATGCAGGATCTGTCTCATGATCTCCGTTGGCAACTTGGGGTGGTCTACCATACCCTTCACGTCTGGGGTAGTAGTGGAACGAACGACAGTTAACTCTGGGCGACAAGTGCCGGAGATGAACTGTAGCTTCTCGGGCGGCTAGTTGGATGGCTTGTGGCTCAAAGGAAGTTGTCCTTTCGATGAACCTGTAGGGGCGTTCTGGTGATAGACCCCTACCATAGACATGCACAGTGGCCCAGAATTGACGGCTCTCGCCGCTCACGGACCCTTGGTACACCACATATTCTGGGGGTTCTTCTAGCGCAAAGGCATGGCGGGTGAGGTTTGCTAGCACGGTCACAAAACCTCCAAGGTTGGTTGCTGTGGTCTCATTATGGACGATGGGTCCTGGCATTTTAGCTCGATTTGGGCAGAGGCTGTGCTGTGTTGGGTTGAGGCTAGTGTGCCCTTTTATAGAAAAGGGGACGGAGTCTTCCTTCGCACGCTTGCGAAAAAGACTATTTAGGATTCGGTCACTGGCGCATGATTGACAGGTTAGGCTAATAGGTTGGGCACCGACTGCCAAAAGGTGTCGGGTCACTGTATGGCTATCTTGCAAGGGAAGCTTGGCTGGGGTTCGGTTAAGGTCAAGTGGGTTGGTTAACCTAGATTTATTGACCTGGCTAGGATAGGATTAGCCAATGGTCAGCCTGACTCTGATACCAAGTCTGTCGCGACCGGTTTTCCGGGCTCTAATTTCCAGAAAAGGGCCGTTGTGCTCACCAGCCCCAGGATTACTGTTAGCTGATGAGGCACCGACTTGTCACAGAAATTCCAAGCAAAAGTAAAAAATGTGTAGTACAAGACCATTCGGGTCTATGAGTACAACAATTGGTTTCTAGTGGTCGATGGCAGAAGCGGTTTGTGGTTCACCATGGTCTATGGGACTCCATTTCCCACAGGAACAACTGACCAGGTTAACTCCTATCTTCGCGAGGCTGCTATCACCGTTGCTTAGGTTCCGAGGCTGTCATCACAACGCTCCTCTCCAAGCAAGCAATCTGGCTAAGACAATAGCCAGGGACAAGCCAGTGAGTACTTTGAATGTACTCGCAAACATTAAGAACACAGGTATAATATAATTGATCAACATACACTGAAATATTCTATGATCACATCGTCAGTCATAAATAAAATCTTGATGCACGCAAGCAGGTTATTTATATGTAACCGGAATATGCAATGACAGAATAGAAATAAAATGCACCGATCAGATGTCTGAAGCGACGTCTCGAAAGGATAGTAAAAGTGAGCATGCCTCAGTCGGGCGTCTTAGCGACACCACGTAAGGGGCTTATAAAGTAAATAAAATAACAAGCATGCCACAGTCGGGCGTCTTAGCGACGCCACATAAAGGGCTTATATGAAAATGAAATAACGAACATGCCACAGTCGGGCGTCTGAGCGACGCCGCATAAAGGGCTTATAATCATAGTGAATATCCAGGAGGTGGTACCGTCCCAGGGATATTCATTATTTCAAACAATGCAAACGGTTAGTCCATAATGATAACAATCATAACCATCATATATCACATGTCATCATCAATATTCGAGTTTAGTGGTTTCTCCTCCGAAGACCGACACTAAGACCGACACTTGACCCATCCCAGACTGTAATCCTTAACCATGGACACGGCTATTCGAATAGGTTTAATATCTCTGCAGAGAGTGTACTCTTTACCCACGAGTAACGGATTCCTTTAGTCCATCGGACTAATTCCGTCTATGGTCTTTTAATTGAAACACACCTGACTTGCACACACCAGCTTTTACTCGTATCTGGAATCACCCATGACACCTGTTAAGCAAAACTCTAAGTGGGGAGGCTACAACCTCGCGTAGCATGGGATCAAATTTCTATCGCGCGCTCTAAGGGGTGCCCCCCTCTCGGTCCCAACCGGATACACCCATGCCCCCGGACCAGGTGGCATGCCTACCGGCTACAACCAGTATCTTCCACCATGGCCTCTCTGTACGGTGTGTGCCAAGACAAGGGTTAACAACTTACTGAACCATACCCCACCTACGGTAGGGACCAGTGGCAGTACGAAACAAGTATGGGGGTTACCGGAACAAGACTCGATCTATGGCCGACTAAGGAGGCTTATGAGTTCCCTGCATGACATGTATATCAAATATATTTCAACCGACGAAATCACCACCCATTATACCTTACTATGCCATACCGGACATAACCGTCCCGACGGGGACCGGCGACAAGCTCACGCCTACCCAAGGCAGAGGCTTTCCCGGGTTCCTTTCCGGCATGCATGCAAGGCACATGAGGATGATTACCATCACATGTATATTCCTTTCCAACAGCAAGGAAATCACTAATATGCATCTATGCAAATGATCATATCACCACATAAAATAACGAGTTCTCCGAAATGAGGTGGTGCTATAATCTTATCAGCTAACACACCAGAAATATTATGCCAGGGTTCAGAATGCTTGCTTTCAAGGTGTGGAGAGGTGGGGGTGCTCTCCAAAACTTTTGAAAGTTTTCTTCCTCTCTCCAAAATCCTATTTTCAATAAATTTGAATTAACACACAATTTCAAAATAGCACAAAAAAGTTGTTCGAATTTTTTTCAAATAAATATGATAAAAAACTAGACAAAAATTTAAAGAGGATAGAAAAAGAATCAATCAAAAATCATTTTCTGTTAAACAGTTATAAGAGTTTTAATCTAGGGACTCATCTGTAATGAAACAGAAAGTTCCCAGGGGCTAACTTATAAAAACAGAAAATGCTTCGATTGAGAGTACGCTGGCCCAGAGGGGAGACGTACTTTGGCAGAAGACGCCTTCAGAAAATGGTTCGTTTAAAAAGAACTGAGAGGCTGACGGGCGGGTCCCACCCGTCAGGTTTGAATTTTCAAACGGGGGACGAAGCTCGTCGGCGCCCGAGAGCCGCGGTGGTCGCCGGCGGCGATCCACGGCGAGGCAGGGAGATCGGAGAGTACCTCCGTGTTCAGGGCGCCATTCCGTGTCTGTGGGAGGTGGTGGTGGTCACCGGCGAGTACCACGTCGGCGGTGACGCTGGCTCCGGCGGACGACGATTCGGGTGGTTGTGGACCTCGTCGGAGAGAGCTGTGAAGATCAAATTGGAGTGGGGGTTAGACTCTTAGTTGCTCGAGAGGGTTGCTGACGAAGTTGGGGCGCCGGAGACGGCCTCATCGGAGCGAATCGAGGTGTAGGCCGAGGCGGAACGGGGAGGCCGAAGTCGGGGAAGAAGGGCCCCTCGAGGCTCCTCCAGTGGCCAGGCAGGGTCTAGTGAGATGGTGGAGTTGTGCGGGGGCGAGAGCAGGCTCGGGGGTGCTATATATAGCCGGCCCGAGTCGGTTGCTGCGAACGGATAAGTCCGGCGAGGTGATTACGGCGGTGCCGTGGTTGCACGGGAGGGTTTTTAGGTTGAGCGTCGTCGTGGGCGTTCCCTGGTTCCGTTTAGGTGCTAACCGCGTCAGGATTTGGTTGCTTAGGGGGAGTTCGACGGAACGGGGCGACGCGGGCCCGTCGGCGGCAGGGAGCACGCTCTGTGCGTGCCGCGCCACGGCGACGGTGCCGCATGCATGCGCTGGCAAGGAGATGGCCACGCGGAGCTACCAGGAGGATTGGGCGGCACCGAACGGCGTTGAGCTGCCGTTCTGCTCCCTGTAGGCCGCTATGGTGGTTCGGCCGCCGCAAGACACGCCGGCGCAGGCGGGCCAGGGTGCCACCGATGCCAGGAAGGCGCGAAGCGCGCGTGTGGAGCTCCGGACAAGCAGGCCAGGCGGCGAGCAATGTGCCAAGGGCACTGTGGACATGTGACTAAATCTCTGACGGAGAACGACACTGCAATTTCTGAATTTACTGAACATGAACAAAAACAGTGCACGCAAAGTGTTCGACATAATGATTCTGGCCTCTAGGGATTTTTCCTTGAGCTGATTTTTGGTGGAGTGGTCTCTCATTGCACCTGGAGGCTGCCTTAATTTTGGTAGAATTTTTGGAGAAGAGAAGATATGAATTTCACCAAATTTGACAAATCTGGTCCAAACTTGCAGAGGCTGAAACTAGAAAATCTTGAAAAAGAAGAAGAGTGGATCTTGATGGTTCTAGGTTGTGGGTGCTAAGGACTATCCAGAGGAGTTGGTTTGAGATCAAAACTCAAAGGAAATTAGGTACTTGCTTTGCAAATCACCTAGGCTTAAAATAATTGACAGAAATGTTTTGGGGAGTAGAATAAATGAAATAAAATCTAAAAATGGGTTGGACTTGTTGGAACAGAATCAAAATGAGGTTGATTCACTCAAAAACTTCAAATAACATCATTGGGTTTTTGCATAAAGTTGAATCATATGCTACTACTAATATCCCATAATTTTGGTGGAGGCTAGAAAGAAATATTTAAATGGGTTGTAGTGCAATATTGCACTCTGGACCAGAGAAGAAAAATTGATGCAGGGCTCAAAATATTACATGAATAAAAGATATTTTTGCATAAAAGTGATTTAAAAACATCACATGACATCTCCAAATTTTGGTTGGAACTTTAAGTGAATTTATCAAATGGTTGTATTTCAAATATGGCCATGTAACCTTGAAAACCAATTTTCAAGAAAATAAAGATCAGGCAAATTAATTATGTAATCAGTTCTACTAATAAAAGAAGAGTTTTTCTTGAGAGGTTAAACAAGTCCAATAACATATTTTGCAAAGTTTTCACTTTGGGGAAAAACTCCATAAATCAAGCGAGGAAAAGGTTCAAAAATAAAAAGGGAGCCCAGAAAATAAAAGTTTTAATTTCCTGGCAAAAATTTTAATTAATAAAAGAAGGTCAAAAATTTGGGGTGTCACAGTCTGCATCAGAATAGGCAGTAACAAGCAAAGACATGGACTTGACAATCTGAAGTCCAAGACCTGTTGAGTATTTGAGATACCTTAAAATCCTTTTTACTGTAGTCCAGTGTGTTGTTCTAGGTGCATGCAAATATTGACAAACTTTATTGACAGAGTAAGATATATCGGGACGTGTAAGAGTCAAATACTGCAAAGCACCAACAACACTTCTGTATTTTGTTGCATCATCTGGCCCAAGTGCTTCTCCACTATCAATTGTAAGTTTTTCTGAAGTTGGAATTGGTGTACTCACAGGTTTGCAATGTTCCAATCCTACTCTCTTGAGTATATCAGTAGTGTATTTTTCTTGTGTAAGAAGTATACCATCCTTTATCTGTTTAACTTCTATGCCAAGAAAATAATGAAGATCACCTAAGTCCTTGAGAGCAAATTCCAACTTCAAATCTTTAAGCAAACAAGTTGTAGCATGTGCACTTGAACTTGCAACAATTATATCATCAACATAAACAAGCACAAAAATAGTGATCTTATCTTTGTGATAAAAGAACAATGAGGTATCTGCCTTAGATGGTGTAAATCCAAGTTGTTGTAATTGCATGTTTAACCTGGAATACCAAGCTCTTGGGGCCTGTTTTAAACCATATAAAGCCTTATCCAACTTACAGACATAGTGTGGTGCACTTTGATCCTCGTATCCTGGTGGTTGCCGCATGAACACTTCTTCCTCAAGAACACCATGAAGAAACGCGTTCTGAACATCTAGCTGACGTAAACTCCAACCTCTGGAAACAGCAATAGACAGTACAAGCCGAATGGTAGCTGGCTTAATAACAGGACTAAAAGTATCTTCATAATCAATACCAAACCTCTGTTTGAAACCTTTGGCAACTAGCCTGGCTTTGTACCTGTCTATGCTTCCATCAGATTTTCTCTTTATCTTATATACTCATTTACAATCTATGACATTATGACCCTGCCTTGGTGGTACTAAATGCCATGTTTTATTTTTTATGAGTGCATCATATTCATGATCCATAGCTTCTTTCCAGTCTTTATGTGTAAGAGCATCATGCAAACAGGTTGGTTCTCCAATATGACTGAGAAAAGCACGCTTAACTTTGTCATACATGACCGTGCCATCAGTGTATTCCTTTTTCTTGATAATACCTGACTGGGATCTGTTGTGCCGGCGCGGAAGTGCTGGTGACGTGGGCGCAGGCGCAGAGAATCCCGGTTCAGAAACTGGCGTAGGAGATCCTATGGCAGTCGGTGACGTAGAACCAGGCACAGAAGATCCAGACTTGTACTTAAGCAAATAAATCCATGTAAATTTGCTATAATCATCAATGAAACTGACATAGTATTTCTTTCTGCCAAGGAATCTCTCGCATGTCCCCATACATCACTAAAGATAAGTTCTAAAGGAGCATGAGATATACTATTCGACTTGGGATAAGGAAGTTGGTGACTCTTGGCATATTGGCAAGCTTCACAAACAGACTCACTATTTGAACTATGTGACAATAAGAGGTTGCCTTTATTGACTACTTGTTTAACAATGATCGAAGATGGATGTCCTAATCTTTGATGCCACCTTGCCAAGGAGGGCTTGATGGCGGAGAAAACTTGACGATGCTTGCGACTAAATGCTCCGGATGTGATGGGGTAGAGACCTCCAACGCATCTACCGTGATGAAGGAGTTCCCTCGTTGCCCGATCCTTGATAAAAAAGTAACGAGGGTGAGTTTCAAAGAAGACATTATTGTCATGAGCTAAATGAGACATGGATGCAAGATTTTTATCAGCTTGAGGTACATGAAGGACATCTTTGAGAACTAGATCACGTTTAAGTGTAGGTGAATTAATAAGGGCTTGACCGATGTGTTGAATATCCATACCTCCACCGCTTGCGGTGTGAATTTGATCGCTGCCGTGGTACTGTTCACGAAGAGCAAGTTGTTCTAGCTCGCTTGTGACGTGATCCGTGGCACCAGAATCCACGTACCACACCCCTTCTCCTCCTTGTTCACGCATGGCCGCAGCAACATGCTTAGCATCAGGGACGAAGTTCTCGTCATAGCGATGCCAGCAATCCAGTACCTCAAGACCCGGCTTTTTGCAGAGTTGACATCGAGGACGTGCTCGGGAAGAAGAAGGAGGAGGGCGGCGGCTGTTGTTGTGGAAGCCACCACCCCCGGCCCTGTTGTTGTAGTTGCTGCCGCCGCCGCCGCCGGTGTTGATGTAGCCAGCACTGCCGTTGTTGGAGTAGTCGGCGTTGCTGCGCCTGTGTCCGCCACTGCGTTGCCCCTGGTGACCACGCCCACGGCCGCGGCCACGAGAGACGGAGTTGGCAGAAGACTGCCGGATGTTGGCGCCGTGGAGAAGGCTGAGGCGGGCGTCGAAGCTGAGGAGCTGACTGTACAGCTCCTGGACGGTGATCGGCTCCACCCGAGCGGCGAGGGTGGAGACCACAGGGTTGTAGTCCATGTCGAGGCCGGCGAGGATTTTGGACACGATCTCCGGATCGGAGAGCGCGGCGGCAGTGCAGGCAACCTCATCGGTAAGACTTTTAATTTTACCAAGGTATTCTGCCATAGACATGTTACCTTTTTGAAGATTTATGAGCTCAATGCGCGTGTTGATGGCTTGAGCTTGGCTTTGGGCAGCAAACATAACATGGATCGCAGTCCATACTTCGGCCGGCGTGGAGAGCGTGGCGACCTGGGCGAGGATCTCGCGGGATAGGGATCCCATCAAGAATCCTTGGAGCTGCTGCTGCTGTGCATACCAGAGGGATCGAGCGAAGTTGACTACCTGTTCGTCCTTGCCGTCCTTGGTGATGGTGAGCGTGGCCGGTGGTGGCGGGCTCTGCGGGTTGAGGTGGTCTTCCATCTGGGCCCCCTTGATCTGGGGCAGCATAATGGCTTTCCAGACAAGGAAATTTCCCCTCGTAAGCTTCTCTTGAGGTGACGATCCGAGCAGGGAGGTGTTGGTGGAGGTGGAGGAGGAGGAGGCAAAAGCGGATGATGATGATGTGGTGAGCGTGCCCGTGGTGCTGGCCGTCATGGCGGCGGTGGTGGTGGACATGCTGCTCGGTCGATGCGGTAGCTAGATGCGATCTATTCCTGACCTATAGAGGAAGAGGCTCTGTTACCATGTGAGAAGAGTTGGGAAGCGTAGAACCCTTCGTCTGGGCCGCATTGTATTATATAGGGATCATGCCGTGGCTTACAAGGGAGAGATCGATCGAGAGAAGAGGAGATCGATCAAGGTTCGGTACAGGAGGTTTTAACAGAAGTAGAGATAAGAGGAGATAAGATTACAAAGATTTAAACTGCTCAACTATTCTCCTATCTCTACACAACGTATATTCTAACAGTCCGCTCTTTCCTGCAGCCACCATCCCATTGGTCACATGGTTCGCGCTCAATTCCTCATCGCAGAATACCCACGTCGCATTGCCACAGCATAGATGAACGAGCAAGAGGAAGAAATCCCTGCTGCATCCTGTTTTCCACTGCATGATGTGCATCTAATGAGGTTTCATTGTCTCCGATCCCTTTGGTGCCTGAACAAGCACCCTGGAAATTGCAGGTTTGTGCACCGTCGAAGCAAAGAGAACATGCTGGACAGAAAGGTGGGTTCACCCCGGTCCAGTCCACTTGCGTCCATAGATGATAGTGGTTTCTGCTGCTCCCAAGTCCCAACCACGTCCTATGCAATTGGGACCTGGAAGATCTACATGTATGGTACGGCTGTACTGGTGCCAGATTTGCACCGACGATGCACTTGCCACTTGGGATTAATCACTCTGAAAGAGCACAAGTGGGAGGTGCTTGTTAGCCCGAGCTAAGCTACTGACCACTACTCTCGCTCGCTCTACTTTCTGATCTTGCTGTGCTCAAACACGCTAGTGAAGCACACACTCACTGGTGTAGCGCACACACACACACACGAGTATCTAGTAGTAGTACTTGTATTAGCTCTTTGCTTAGAATGGAATGGTACAACCGAGTGGAGTGCAGCCCCTTATATACTGCTTACAAACCGACTATAGGCTAAAATATCTGCTAGCTCTTACCTAAGCACTTCACAGACTTACCTTAACTAGTAAGCTACGGCTTATTACCGACTTGCCGACCTGCAGCTGTGTACGGCTATGCTGCTGCAGTTTTCACTTCGTAGCTAAGTTACTACTGCCGACATGCAGCCTTAGTAGACCAAGTTTGACTCAACATTCTCCCCCTCAAACTTGTTGAAGGCGTTTGGTGTCGATGATCCCGACCTTATCGCGTAGTTCTTGGAACCGGACACGACCAAGTGACTTGGTTAGGATGTCCGCCTTCTGTTCACCAGTCCTGATGAACTCCACGATCACCGAGCCTTTCTCGACGCAGTCACGTATGAAGTGATAGCGGAGATCGATGTGTTTGCTGCGGTCGTGAAGCACTGGATTCTTGCAGAGGGAAATCGCCGACTTGTTGTCGACGAAGATGAGCGCAGGGGCGGTGTCCTGATTCAGCATCTCGCCGAGAAGGCGAGCAAGCCAAATGCCTTGACAGGCCGCTGTAGCTGCCGCGACGTACTCTGCCTCGCACGAAGATACGGCGACAACCTTCTGCCTGACCGATTGCCAGCTGACGGGACTATTCCCGAGAAGGAATAGTATGCCCGAGGTGCTCTTCCGGGAGTCGACGTCACCAGCATGGTCAGAGTCGCCGTATCCGACCAAGCTCTCGCCATCGCCACGACGATACACGCATCCATGCGTGAGCGTACCCGCGATGTACCGGAGCAGGTGCTTGACGGCAGCGAGGTGATCGCTTGCCGGGGCTTCCATCAACCTACTCAGGTATCCGACAACGAACGTGATGTCCGGTCGGGTGTGCACGAGGTACCTGAGACTCCCGATGATACTACGGTACAGTGTAGCATCCACCGCCTTCTCGGAGCTATCCTTGTTGAGCTTCATCCGTGCCTCCATTGGAGCGTGCACGGCATGGCAGTCCTTCGTGCCTGCTCGCTCAAGCATCTTGGTGGCGTAGGCCGTCCGCGTGATCGTGATGCGACCACCCTCCTGGTTCACTTCTAGCCCGAGGTAGTACCGAAGCAGCCCAAGGTTGCTCATGCTGAAGAGACGATGCATCTCTCCCTTGAAGCGTTGAACCTCTTTAGGCTCTGCCCCGACGATGACCAGGTCATCGACGTAGATGCCGACGATGAGCAGCGTATTCGCGGTGCCACGCGAGTACACGCCGTGCTCAGAAGTGCTGCGTGAGAACCCAAGAGATGCAAGGCTTGCATCGAGCTTGGCGTTCCACGCCATTAGGGCTTGCCGGAGACCGTACAGGGCCTTGTGTAGTCGATACACGCCCTGCCCGTGGCCCTTGGCAACGAACCCGGGTGGCTGGGCGACGTACACCTCCTCGTTCAGGTCGCCGTTGAGAAACGCCGACTTGACGTCCATGTGGTGTACCTCCCACCCGCGGTGAGCGGCCACGACAAGGATGAGCCGCACGGACTCCAGCCTTGCCACCGGAGCGAAGACTTCCTCGAAGTCCACTCCCTCACATTGCACATAGCCCTTTGCAACTAGGCGCACCTTGTACTTGACAATGGCGCCATGCTCGTCCTTCTTCACCTTGAACACCCACTTGAGCCCGATGGCTCGGTGCCCAACAGGCAGTGTGGTGAGTGTCCAAGTGGCGTTGTCGTTGATCAATGCCAGCTCGTCCAGCACCGCGTGGCGCCTGTCGTGGTTCTAAGTCTGATAGTAATGTAGGGGGTAGGTATTGGAGAGGCAAGATCTTAGCTATGGAGAAGTTGTAAGCACACGAGGTTTACGAGTTCAGGCCCTTCTCGGACGAAGTAATAGCCCTACGTCTCGGAGCCCGGAGGCGGTCAACTGGATTATGCGTGTATGAATTACAGGGGTGCGAACCCTTTACACTAAGGAGGGGGGTGGCTTATATAGAGTTCGCCGGGCCCCTCCGGCCCTCAGTTGTGCAGGGTTTAAAATACATTAAGGTCGGACGTTACTGGTAACACCCCTAATAAAGTGCTATGATGACCATAAAAGCTACTTAATAACCGACCGTTAGCGTGCGAGTGCCTTTGGGTCTCCTGGTCGTCGAGTGGTTGGATCTTGGTCGAGTGATTGCTTCTAGGTCGAGTGTCTTCGAGTCTGTCGAGTGGAGCACCTCCAAGTCGATTGAAAGGTGATTTCTTCTAGAGATGTTCTTGGGTAGGGCAGTTGGGACAGGTCCATGACCCTACCCTAGGTACATAGCTTCGTCATTAGCCCCTGGATGGATCGAGGTTTGAGTGGGGAAGGAGTTGAGAATTTCCCCGACTCATTTTTCATGCCATGAGTAGGTATGGTTTCAGATCAATGAACCTGAGTGATGACAGCAACTTCCTTTTCAGTCGCCTTGATCCATTCTTAGTTTTTTGTTGAGTGAGTTTCTTTACTTGAGAGGCTCCGAGTGACGGTGTGGAGGAGATCTTCGGTCTGACAAGTTGTTCTGCTGCCCACAGATTTCGCGGGATCCGAATTTTGGGAAGCGCGCTGGACGGGGAAGGCCGCAGTAATCGGATGGGATAGGGCGGAGCCGCCTCGATCCCCATGCCACCTTTTTCGCCATGTATCACGCGCGTGATTGTTACGGGATTTGACAGGACCGCCCGGGCCTACCAGTCAGCCACTCGGAAGCGGCCTCATATAAGGCGTTGGACTGGGGTCTCTTGAACAGTGCGTCCCCATTATATCTTCTCCTCTTCAGCCTCCTTCGTCGCGCTCGCTCTCACCCCAGCGCCACCGCTCCGTACGCGTCTCGCCGGCAACGATGGGGAAGGAGAAGATGGCGGCTCTGGAGCGGGCGAAGAAAGCGACAGCAAAGGCGAAGGGGAAGGCGACCAGTCGAGGCGGATCTTCCTCGCGGACCGGCCTGCCGAAGGGCTGGATCCAGGGCGACTGGATCCGCTCGATGATCACCCAAGAGGATCTCGACGACCTAGCCGAAGAAGGGCTGATCCCCCATGAATCGGCGCGGCTTCCGGGGAAGGAATCCGAGCTGCAACCTCGGGAGGGTGAGCGCGTTCTCCTTGCCACCCACGTCGACCGTGGATTTTCCTTGCCTCCTCACCCTTTCTTTCGGGGATTTCTGAACTTCTTTGGGGCACAACTCCACCACTTCACTCCCAACACAATCATTTATCTCGCCGCTTTCATTTCTTTGTGCGAGAATTTCCTGGGTTGCCGGCCTCATTGGGGTCTTTTCAAGCACATTTTCACTTGTCGCTCTTATACGGTGAAAAAGGCCAATCCGAGTGATGAGAGAACTCAAGTGATTCAGATGTGCGGGGGTCTTGGTGTTCAGATGAGAGGGAAAAGTTCCTTTCCGGCCATGATTCTTCCCGACTCGGTTCGCGGATGGCAGTCGACCTGGTTTTACTGCAAAGACCAGTCGACGCTAGGGCAGTCGACTGGCCTCCCTCCTTTTACCATGGACCAAGTGAGGAAACCCTCCTCTTTGAAGGTGCTCCCGGAGGAGAAGGCGCAAGTGAGGGTGCTGGTCGAGCGAGTGGTCCAGCTTATCCGCGATGGGGTCACCGGTATGGATCTCTTGGAGGTCTTCCTTCAGCGGCGCATCCAGCCTCTTCAAGCTCGAGACCATCCGATGTGGATGTATTCGGGTCTTGACGACTCCACTCGGATTCACCCAGAGGAGGTCGATGACGACACACTGGAGAAGTGGCTGTCGGGCATGACCAGAAACAAGGACAACCCTAGGGGAGCCAGGAGAGTTCCTCCATTCGACCAGTCCCATGTACCAGAGAAGGTCCGATTCCAAGCTTTTGATTGTAATCTGAATTCACTCATGCAGCCGTCTATACCGCGTCGACTGACTTTATTCTTCCTGCTTTCTCTCAGGCCCTTATCGAAATGTATTCAATGCCCAACGGAGAGCAAGAGCAAGATCTGGAAGGCGACGCGAGCGGCGGCGACAATGTGAATGGACTTCTGACGGTGAAGGGGATGGAGAAAGCGACGACTCAAGTGACGAAGAAGAAGTCGAGTCACCTCCTCGCAGGGAGAGGCGATCCAAGCTTGACCAAGAACGACCGAGTGCCCGCGAAAAGGCGACTGCTCAGGCTGGCCAGTCTTCAAAGCGTCCTCGGATCTCTTCACCAACCCCAACCGAAAAAGCGCCAAAGCATCCCAAAGTTGCAGAGCTGAAGACTCGGAAGGCGTTGCCGAAGATTAAGATTGACATCCCCGTCGCTTCCGTGTGAGTGTCTCCCTTTGTATTCACTCAACGCCCCGTGCTGTTTGTTTTTCTTGTTTTAACCAGACGAACTTTGGATCTGGCAGTGTTGCTACTTCTGGGACCTCAGCTTACAGGGACGAGGATGAGGTAATGGAGGATGTAGTCACTTCCAATATGGGTATGATTTCTGCCATTCTGTCTTTATTTGGTCGACTCAACAGCAATGTGCACCATTGGGTGATGTGATTTTGGCGATTGAACTTTGCACAGCTCCCAACATTATTGACCTCCCCGATGATGATGAAGAGCCCGAGAGGCCTTTGACGAGGAAGAATAGGCAAGCTCCTGCAAGCAAGGTGCCACAGTCGACGCCGAGGGCGGAACCAGTCGTTCAGGACATTGGCGACGCCAATCGGGGTTCTGTTACCTTCGTCGTGCCACTGTCGAGTGCCTTGCCTTCTTCGTCGACTGCTCAGGCCCCTGTCGACTCACCTTCAATTTTTGCGACCCATCATGTCCCAAAGGACGAAGTGAATGCTGCCAAGGAAGCCATACGCCAGGCGGGCATCATGATGGAGAAGATGAAGATGGTGTGGGACGCCAGTCAGGCCGCCTATGACGCCAGCTCGGCTCTCCAAAGCAACGTTCAAGTTAGTTGGTCACCGCTTGTTCTGTTAGGATATGCTATCTGAAGACTCTTTCCGAAAATATTTGCATCTATACACCCACTGGGTGCATCGATTGAATTTTTGAACTAGTGGGGGCACGCTGAGTGCACCCACTGGGTGTAGTCCCCGAGACTACGGTGGACTGCTGGCAGTCGACTGTAGTCTTTTTATTTTGTCGAGTGTAAACCGAACTGGTAGTTTGCTCTTCCACTCAGTCTGGTCGAGTGGGATCAGAACCGGTGGGGGCACGCCAAGTGCACCCACTGGGTGTAGTCCCCGAGACCGCGGTCGACTGCTGGTAGTCGACTGTGGTCTGAGTTCTTCTTTCTCTCCCACTTTTTTTTACTTCCTGCACTTGACTCCGGCGGGCCGGTCGAGTGGGACCAGAGCCGATGGGGTACGCAAAGTGCACCCACTGGATGTAGTCCCCGAGACTATGGTGGACTGCGGGCAGTCGACCGTAGTCTTAGTACTTATTGTCTTTGTCGTTTTTTGCTGTAAAATAACTTCTCCTCTTTGATTGCAGAAATCTTGTGATTTTGGAGCTCGCTTTGCTGACTTGGAGAAACAGCATATCCAACTGAACCTTGACTTGGAGCTGGCCAAGACAGAGCTGCAAAAGGCCAAGGACGGCGCCAATGGTAAGACGAGTTTGTCGACTGGTTTGTCTTAGGCTTGAGTACCCTTCTGCTCTTTCTGAATCAAGCATCATTTCTTTGCAGAAAAACTGAGAGAAGCTCTGGCGAAGAAGGATCAGGATTTGGCTACTGCTCGAAAGGAAGCTGACGACAGGACCGCTCTAGCTGAATAGAAACTGGCTTCGGTCGGCCAGTTGGAAGAAGAGAATACCAAGATGAAATCTGCTCTGAACGAAGCCAACAAGGAGTGCACGCGCTTGAAGAAGGACAATCTCAACCTGTACGAGAAGATGGAAGGCATCGCTCGCAGGAGGGACGATCTAAAGAGCTATCTGAGGAGCCTTGCCAAAAAGTTATTCATCAAGCTTGAAGGTACACGTTTTGTTCCGACTGATTTTTTTGTCGACTCAGCGTACGAAAATTGACTTATCCTTGGATCCTGAATGCAGAGTTTTGCCAGAACTTCGAGGAGGAGACTGGACGGATTGAGCCAGGTTTGGACCCAATCAATTCTCCCGTGAAAGATGAAACTGCCATGAATCTGCTCCGACTGGAATCCCACATCGACGGTGTTGTGGACTACTTGGCTCGACTGAAGGTCGCCACGTCACGGATCGACCCGGCACTTTGGCCAGAGGCCACGCTCCAGAATGATCTTGAGTCTTTGACGACTCGACTTAACGAGATCCCTGACCGAGTGCAGGAGTGGAAGAAATCTTCTGCCCGGTGTGGTGCTGATGTGGCTCTGTCTTTGGTTCGTGTCCATTGCAAGGAGGTGTGACAAGATAAGCTGGCAGCAATCAAGGTCGCCAACACCCAGAAGCATGACTTCCGATCTTTTATGGAGACTTTCATCGCTGCAGCCACTCGAATCGCCGACGGCGTCGACCTAGACGAGTTTTTCGAGCCTGCCAGTCCTCCTCCCGCGGAGTGAACAAACTTTTATGCCTCACCTTAAATTTGCCTCGGAATGCCGAGTGGTTTTTGTAACCGTTAAACTCTTTCGGGCTGAATGCCCGAGCACTTCGATCTGTGGTCCAGAACTTTTAGGATTTATCTGAACTTGGTTTATCGTTGAATATCTTCATGAATCCTTCCATCGAGTGGAAATTGTTCTTCACTCGAGACAACTTTTGTATTTGTGGCGCAGCCCCAAAGGAGAAGGTAGCAGTCGACCTGCACCTTGTTGTCCTTGCGGGTCGGTGATGGGGCGCATGTTGTATTTGTGGCGAAGCTCCCAAGGAGAAGGCGACAATCGACCTGCACCTCGTCGTCCTTGCGGAGTGGGATGGAGCGCACATTGTATTTGTGGCGAAGCTCGCAAGGAGAAGGTGGCAGTCGACCTGCACCTCATCGTCCTTGCGGGTCGGCGATGGAGCGTACGTCGTATTTGTGGCGAAGCTCCCAAGGAGAGGGTGGCAGTCGACCTACACCTCGTCGTCCTTGCGGGTCG
>NC_041384.1:698203362-698218063 GCF_002162155.2 Triticum dicoccoides
CTCGATAGGATTTTCAAATACTTAGGCGAGTACTGGACTGCAGCTAAGCCCCCAAGTGGGAGGCTGGCTCACCACTCGGTAGGATTTTCAAATACTTAGGCGAAAACGGGTTCGCAGCTAAGCCCCCGAGTGGGAGGCTGGCTCACCACTCGGTAGGATTTTCAAATACTTAGGCGAAAACGGGTTCGTAGCTAAGCCCCCAAGTGGGAGGCTGGCTCACCACTCGGTAGGATTTTCAAATACTTAGGCGAAAACGGGTTCGCAGCTAAGCCCCCGAGTGGGAGGCTGGCTCACCACTCGGTAGGATTTTCGAATACTTAGGCGAAACGGTTTCGCAGCTAAGCCCCCGAGTGGGAGGCTGGCTCACCACTCGGTAGGAAATTATTTTTACAAACTTAGGCAAAACGGATTCGCAGCTAAGCCACCAACTGGGGGATTTCTTACGCAAACAAAAACAATAACAATCACTGGGAAAATTATAACGCTCTTGTCTTTGATAAATAAACTACATGAGTTTTTCTTATTACATCTCATCCGAGTGAGAATTCAAGTATAAACGGGGCGGAGGAGCTCCGCATTCCAGGCTCGTGGCTCATCAATCTGGCGATCGACATTATAGAGGTGGTACACTCCATTGTGGAGGACTCTGGTGACTATGAAGGGCCTTCCCAGGTAGGAGCGAGTTTGTGTGGTTTCTGCTGATCCACTCGGAGGACTAAGTCTCCTTCTTGGAAGGCTCGACTCTTCACATTTCTGGCATCGAATCGACGCAAGTCTTGCTGATAGATGGTCGATCAGATCATGGCCATTTCTCTTTCTTCTTCCAGGAGGTCGACTGCGTCCTACCGGGCTTGTTCTGCTTCATCTTCAGAGTAGAGCTCGACTCAGGGGGCGTTGTGAAGCAGGTCACTCGGCAAGACTGCTTCGGCTCCGTAGACCAAAAAGAATGGGGTTCTTCCGGTCGATCGGTTTGGGGTTGTCCTCAATCCCCAAAGGACCGATGGAAGCTCGTCGACCGATGCACCTGCTGCGTGCTTGAGATCGCGCATCAATCGAGGTTTCAGTCCTTTGAGAATTAGACCGTTTGCCCTTTCCGCTTGTCCATTCGACTGGGGGTGAGCGACCGAAGCGTAGTCGACTCGTGTGCCCTGAGAGGCGCAAAAGGCCCTGAATTTGTCAGAATCGAAGTTCGACCCATTATCAGTGATGATGCTGTGGGGAACTCCATATCTAAATATCAACTCTCTGATGAAACTGATAGCAGTGCAAGCATCAAGATTCTTGATAGGCTTAGCTTCAATCCATTTGGTGAACTTGTCGACTGCTACCAGCACATGAGTGAAGCCGCTCCTGCCCGTTCTCAGTGGTCCAACCATGTCCAGCCCCCAAACAGCGAAGGGCCAGACGAGTGGAATGGTTTTCAGGGCTGACACGGGCTTGTGAGACATATTGGAGTAATACTGACATCCTTCACATTTGTCGACTATCTCTTTTGCCATTTCATTGGCCCTTGGCCAGTAGAATCCCGCTCGGTATGCTTTAGCCACAATGGTCCGAGAGGACGCATGATGACCACAGGTCCCCGAGTGGATATCATCAAGGATCATCTGGCCTTCTTCTGGTGCTATACACTTCTGACTGACTCCAGTCGCGCTTTCTCTATACAACTATCCCTTTATGACTGTAAAGGCCTTGGATCGACGGACGATCTGTCGAGCCTCTTCTTCGTCTTTCGGGAGTTCTTTCCTTAGGATGTACGCGATGTACGGTATTGTCTAGTCGGGAGTAATGACCAAGACTTCCATGATTAGGTCGACCACAGCTGGAACTTCAACTTCAGTCGGATCCGTGGCACTTTTTGGCTGCGGGGCCTCTCCAGTGAAGGGATCCTCCTGAACTGATGGTGTGTGGATGTGTTCCAAAAACACATTGTTGGGAATGGCTTCTCTTTTGGAACCTATTTTTGCCAAATCATCAGCTGCTTGATTTTTCAGTCGGGGTATGTGATGAAGCTCTAACCCCTCAAATTTCTTCTCCAGCTTTCTCACTGCATTGCAATAACCAGTCATGGCTAGACTTCTGATGTCCCACTCCTTCATCACCTGATTAACCACCAAATCTGAGTCACCATAGACCATGAGATGACGGATGCCGAGTGAAATGGCCATGCGCAACCCATATAAAAGTGCTTCATATTCTGCCTCATTATTGGAGGAATCAAAGTGGATTTGAAGAACATATCTGAGCTTATCCCCTCGGGGGGAGACCAACACCACCCCGCCACCGGAACCATTCAGCATTTTGGAACCGTCGAAGAACATGGTCCAATGCTCCGAGTGAACCTGAGTCGGCAGTTGCTGTTCAATCCACTCGGCGACAAAATCAGCTATTGCCTGGGACTTGATAGCTTTCTATCCCTCAAGCTTGATATCTAGAGGAAGGAGTTCAATCGCCCATTTTGCCACTCGACCAGTTGCATCTCTGTTATGCAGGATCTCTGACAATGGAGCGTCACTGACGACTGTAATGGAATGATCAGAGAAGTTGTGAGCAACTTTCTTTGTGGTCATATAAATCCCATATACAAGCTTCTGATAATGAGGATATCTTTTCTTCGACGGGGTCAAAACTTCAGAAATATAATATACTGGGCGCTGAACTTTGAAGGCTTTTCCTTCTTCTTCTCGCTCGACCGTAAGTACCGTACTAACGACTTGTCCCGTGGCTGCGATGTGAAGCAGCAAAGGCTCCTTGCTGATTGGAGCAGCAAGTACCGGCTGGGTGGAGAGCAGAGCTTTGAGCTCTGCAAACACTGCATCAGCTTCAGGAGTCCACTCGAACTTGTCGGACTTCTTCATCAATCGGTAAAGAGGCAATGCCTTTTCACTGAGACGAGATATGAATCGACTTAAAGCGGCCAAGCAACCAGTAAGCTTCTGGACGTCGTGCACTCGCACAGGACTTTTCATTCGGAGTATAGTACCGACTTTTTCTGGATTGGCATCGATTCCCCGTTCAGAAATGAGAAAACCAAGTAATTTTCCGCCAGGAACTCCGAATGTGCACTTTGATGGATTGAGCTTGATATCATACCTCCTAAGGTTGGCAAAGGTTTCAGCAAGGTCCGTCAGCAGGTCAGAACCCTTCCGTGACTTGACCACAATATCATCCATGTATGCTTCCACATTCTGACTAATTTGAGTGAGCAAACACTTCTGAATCATCCTCATGAATGTGGCTCCGGCATTCTTGAGGCCGAACGGCATGGTAACATAACAGAAGCACCCAAATGGAGTGATAAAAGCTGTTTTGATCTCGTCAGGTCCATATAGACGGATATGATGGTAGCCGGAATAGGCGTCTAAAAAAGACAATCGCTCACATCCCGTAGTTGAGTCGACTATCTGGTCGATGCGGGGGAGAGGAAAATGATCTTTCTGGCAGGCCCGATTGATATGTTTAAAGTCAATGCACATGCGAAGTGACTTGTCCTTCTTGGGGACCATGACAATGTTGGCGAGCCACTCGGAGTGGTAGATTTCTCGGATGAACTCTGCTGCTAAGAGCCGAGACACCTCCTCACGAATAGCCTTTCTCTTCTGGAAGGCGGACCATCAGATATGTTCTTTGACAGGTTTTACTTTTGATTCGACTCTTAGACGGTGCTAAGCCAGCTCCTTGGGAACACCCGGCATGTCAGAAGGCTTCCATGCAAAAATGCCCCAGTTCTCACAGAGGAACTGGATGAGCGCTTCTTCCTATTTGGAGTCGAGTGTTGTTGAGATATGAGTTGGAGCAGCGCTGGGATCGGTCGGGTGAATGTGAGCTGTCTTCGTTTCGCCAGATGGCTGAAAAGCTGATTCTGTAGCGGGCTTCTTGGCTCGCAACAAATCACTCGGGTCTGCAGTCTTCTGGTATTCCTGCAGCTCCACCATTGCCATCTAAGCATCAACGATCTTTGAACCTTTCTGAAAACATTTTTCTGCTTTCTTCTGATTGCCCATAATAGTGATCACACCTTTGGGGCTAGGCACCTTCAATTTGAGATACACATAACATGGTCGGGCCATGAAGCGTGCATAAGTCGGCCTGCCCAAAATAGCGTGATAGGCACTCTGGTAGTCTACAACTTCAAACGTCAACTTTTCTTTGCGGTAATTCTTGGAATCAACGAAAACCACATCAAGAGTAATCTGGCCGAGTGATTCAGCCTTCTTCCCAGGAATGACTCCATGGAAACTCATGTTGCAGGTACTGAGTCTGGACGTCGGAATGCCCATCCCTTTCAATGTCTCAGCATATAGTATGTTCAAACCACTGCCACCATCCATCAAGACTTTGGTCAGTCGAGTGCCTTCAACAACTGGGTCGACCACCAAAGCTTGCCTCCTGGGGGTGGCAATGTGCGTTGGGTGATCTGACCGGTCGAATGTGATGGCAGTCTGAGACCACTTCAGATAAGTGGGTGTCGCCGGAGCAACCATATTCACCTCTCGGTTGATAACTTTCAGTCGACTTTTGCTTTCAACATCAGCAAAAATCATCAGGGTGGAATTGACCTGGGGGTATCCATCGTCACTATCTTCCTTGTCCTCAACTTTGTCCGACTCCTTTTCCTTATCTTTCGGCTGCTTGCCCAAGGAACTGCTGGATCAAGAGTCGACACTGTCGAGTGGTATGTTTCGGGTAAATGAAATTACCCTCTTCATCTTTCTTGGTGTGGATGTGACATGGCAAATCCAACACATCATTTCCGTCCTGGTCTTTAACTTTCTTGGGGTTCCAAGGTCCTTTGGGTTTCCCCTTAAACTTTCCTTGAGTTACAGCCAAGGCTTCCCCAGGAGCAGCTAGCTCGGCTTTCTGCTTCTGTTTCCGATTGGAATTTCCTCCGGTTTCTTGAACGACTGACTTGAGATTGCCACTCCTGAGTCGATCATCATCTTCACCATTAGCGTACTTGGTGGCAATCTCCATCATCCGATTCAGAGACATATCTCCGGTTCGACCGAATTTCAGATTCAGTTCTCTGTACTTAACGCCTTCTTTGAAGGCACAGACTGCTTGGTGGTTAGGCGCATTCTCTACCGTGTGATGTAACGTGATCCATCTCTGGATGTAATCCCTCAAAGTTTCATTCGGCTTCTGCACGCAAGACCGCAGTTCCGTCAGCCCTGCTGGTCGCTTGCATGTTCCTTCAAATGTGGTGACAAACACTTGGGCGAGATCTTCCCAAGTGTAAATGCTGTTGGGTGCTAACTGATTCAACCACGCTCTGGCCGAGCCCTCCAACATGAGAGGTAGGTGCTCCATGGCCACTTCATCATTGCCGCCACCAATCTGGACGGCCACTTGGTAGTCTTCAAGCCAAGTATCGGGCTTGGACTCACCAGTGAACTTACTGACTCCAGTCGCCAACCTGAAGTTGGGAGGAATCACAGCGGCCCTGATGGCTCTACTAAAGCACTCTGGCCCCGAAACATGTACTCTGCCGCTGGTAGGTGCATCTCTGTCGTGACCTTCTCGGTGACCTCTGTTCCTGTCGACCAAACCTTGAACGAGAATGGATCTCGCATCAAAGCCCAGTTCCCTGGGGTCGAACGGAATCCTTCGCCCAACACTATGAGGGCGCCTGTCATCTTGCTGTCGAGGTGCAAACGACCCGCTCCTTGGGGGAGGGGTGGGCACTCGATGTCGATCATCACGATCGAATCGGTGATCGTACTGCCCACGGTTCCCTTACTAATTACGTCGGTCCCCACGTCCCTCACGCCTCAGGGGCGATCTTGGGCTATGAGCCGACTGGACTGTGTCTGTAGCAACGAATCTGCTATGAATCCTGTTCCGTGACTGAGAAACAGCGGAATTTTGGTCTCCTGCTGCCCGAAGTAACGCTCTGATCTGCAGCAAGCCTTTGCCAGCCTCCGACTGGGAAGGATGAATCGACTCTGCTATACGGGCTGCAGCTGCTAAATTCTGAATCGGAGTTTGATATACCTGCAGGGGCGGAAAGAGCTGACGTCGACTGGATTCTGGAACCCGTTGTCGCGCACGCTCGTCGAGTGCTCGCTGGAGGTTCTCCAGTCGAGCGCGCTCGACCAAGTTTGCCAGGCGCGCGTCCTCCAAGGTGCGAGCCTCGGGGGTTTCTCCAACGATAGGAGTGTGCAGTGCATCCATGTTCCGGCGACGAAGTTCTTCTCTCTGCAGCGACGTGAGAGGCTCGGGGAGATATTCCTCATGGGGACGCGACGGGTCGCCTCCACCTGCGCCTCTGTCGGTGCGGGGAAAACCGGGAGGACTGGGTGGTCCATCAACCATCAGAACCTCCGCCATCGGATCACTGCTGTCGCACTCGGATGCGGTCTCTGCGGAGCCAGTCGACAGGTCGAACAGGCCGTAGAGGGATCCGTCGGGCTCGATCGCCGCGACTTGAGGGGTGGCCGACTGGCGTGCCACCGCGTGTCTCACCCATCGCTGAAGTCTCGACCGACTGGAGCGCTTGCGCTGGCAGGAAACAGGGAGGGAGAACAGCACAGGAGCCGACCGATAGTGGGTCGACGGTTGCCGCAAGAGGATGCCGCGGACGCACGCGCGAAAGTGCGTCGCCCCGTGGACAGGGAGTGCGTCCACGTCGAGCGGAGCCTCCTGAAGCCAAGCGGAGTTGTCGGCGATGAACGTGAGCGCGCCGAGGCGGATCTCGCGGCCCTCCACCAAAACTCTGCCAGAAACCATGATGATTTGGATCGGAAAAGATCGCAACTCCTCCAACAAGTCGCTAAAACACCTGCCCCACGGTGGGCGCCAACTATCGTGGTTCTAAGTCTGACAGTAATGTAGGGGGGTAGGTATGGAGAGGCAAGATCTTAGCTATGGAGAAGTTGTAAGCACATGAGGTTTACGAGTTTAGGCCCTTCTCGGAGGAAGTAATAGCCCTACGCCTCGGAGCCCGGAGGCGGTCGACTAGATTATGCGTGTATGAATTACAGGGGTGCGAACCCTTTACACTGAGGAGGGGGTGGCTTATATAGAGTTCGCCGGACCCCTCCGGCCCTCAGTTGTGCAGGGTTTAAAATACATTAAGGTCGGACGTTACTGGTAACGCCCCTAATAAAGTGCTATGATGACCATAAAAGCTACTTAATAACCGACCGTTAGCGTGCGGAGTGCCTTTGGGTCTCCTGGCCGTCGAGTGGTTGGATCTTGGTCGAGTGATTGCTTCTAGGTCGAGTGTCTTCGAGTCTGTCGAGTGGAGCACCTCCAAGTCGATTAAAAGGTGATTTCTTCTAGAGATGTTCTTGGGTAGGGCAGTTGGGACAGGTCCACGACCCTACCCTAGGTACATAGCTTCGTCAGCGCCAGCAATCCTCTTGCTCGGCCTCCACGAACGTGGTCGGCTCCTCGCCGGCCATCAGATGCAAGACATCGTCGCCATAAAGGTCCTCTTCCTCGGGCTATTGCGGTGTTGTCGCAGCCTCGCCGAGGAGATCCCCCATGCGCCGAAACCTGTGGGGGCGCCAACGCTGTTGTCGGCGTCGAACAACTCCGACCTTGGTGTTGGCGGGGTCGCGAACAACCTCCCGGGAACCACCTTGCTTGATGTCGGGGTGTCTGGGGACACCATACCTGGGGACGGTGTTCTTAGGGTTGCGGTTCCCGGATCCACACCTCCCGGGCTTCCCCGCGTGGCAATTCCCGAGGTCTTGCTTCCCGAGGTTGTAGAGTACATCGGGTACTCTACGATGAGGAACTGCCTGCCGGGGACTCCCCCGACGTCTCCCAAGTCCATCGCGCATCTTCGTCAAAGATGACGTCGCGCGAGACATGCACACGCTTTGAGACGGGGTCGTACATCTTGTACGCCTTAGAGCCCGTCTCGTTGCCCATGAACACCATCGGGGTGCGCCGTCTTGACATGCCCGACGCAGCCAAAGGTGCAGAGGAAGCATACATCGGGCTTCCTTCTGTACCATGCCTCATAAGGCGTCTTGCCATCGACGCTCCTTGTGAAGGAGCGGTTGAGGATGAAGACGGCCGTGAGCATGGCCTCCCCCCAATACGTGCTCGGCACCTGCTTTGCCTTGAGCATGCAGCGTGCCATCCCGAGCATCGTCTGGTTCCTCTGCTCGACGACGCCATTCTGCTGCGGCGAGTAAGGGGCTGTTAGGTGATGTTGCACCCCTTTCTCATCGCAGTGCTTGTAGAACATGGCCGACGTGAACTCGCCGCCACGGTCCATGCGCAGCACGCGCAACTTGTGGCCACACTCGACCTTTGCTGCCGCTTGCTGCTTGACGATGGCTCACTCCGCCTCATCCTTGGAGGCGAGGAGAAGCACCCACATGAACCTGCTATAGTCGTCGACGAGCAGCAGGATGTAGCGACGCCCTCCTGGCATTGCCGGGGTGATTGGGCCGCAGAGGTCCCCATGAACCAGCTCCAGGGGTTTCTGCGACCGATAGCGTGCCTTCTCTGGAAAGGGCAGGAGCCGATGCTTCCCAGCAAGACACGCATCACACAGCTCATCGGCGTGCTCGATGTGAGGTAGCCCGCGAACGAGATTGCCTCGTGCCATCTTCCGCAACCCGTCAAAGTGCTGGTGTCCTAGCCGGGCATGCCAACGCCACGCATCGGAGACATGGCCCACGGCAAGGCACACAGGATGCACGGGTCGATAGAAGAGCTCGTGGAGGCGGTTTGCCGAGTGGGTTACCTCGATGAGCAGCCTCTTCTGCTGGTCGCGCACGGTGAGAACACCGCGCCGGATGTTGATGTCGAACCAGCCCTCGTCGAGCTGTCCAACACTCACGACGCTGCTCTTGAGCGCCGGGATGAAGTAGACGTCCGTGAACGCCCTATGATCACCTCCTTTGTCGGCGAAGATGACGGTCCCGCGCCCGTGGATCTCCACCACAGATCCGTTCGCGAACCGCACCTTCCTGGTGATTGAGCGGTCCAGCTCCACGAACGCGTCGACCGAACCAGTCATGTGGTTCGTGGCGCCGGTGTCAAGGAACCAACCCTCACTTTGCTTGCCGCCTGCAAGCATGGGTGTGGTTACGGCTCTCTCCTCGTTGAGGAAGACATAGCCGCACGAACATGCCGTGGTCAGGGAGCCATCTCCCGTCAACACCGTGGACCCTGAACACTTTGTTGTCGGGGTGTGGCTGACCTGAGTCTCCGTGCGCTCCTGCACGGAGTCGATGGTCGCCAGCATCATGGTCGAAGCAAGGTACGCGATATGCGTCATTGCCGCGCCAACTTGCGCGACCTCATCGGGTCCCGAGTTCGGGAACACCGTCACTGGGGTGTGTCTCCCCCACACCCGAGCCTTCATCGCCTCCCAGTCGACAGGCCCCGAGAACGTTGTTGTCGAGGTGTGGCCTGTCACTGGAGTGATGGTTCCCGTGGACGGGTTCCATGCCTCCTGCACGGAATGGGTGGTTGTCGGAGCCGTGGTCGCGAGAGACGTTGTGCTCTCCTGCACGGGCTTGACTCTTGCCAGCATAATTGCCGGCCCGCCGTCCATGTCAGCTTGGACGAGGTTAGTCGTTGCCGCGGCTGCCTCGTCGGCTTTCCTCCTGCAGCAATCCCGGATCCAGTGACCCGGCATGTTGCAGTAGCGGCACTTGCCACCATTGCCAGCGCCTCGCCCTGCCTGGCTTGACTTGCGACCGCGGTTGCCGCCGCCGCTCTTGGCGTGGCCTCCGCCTCTGTCGCGACCTCTACTTCCCGTGGAGGCGCCTCCCCCACTGCCAGAAGAGCCGTCGCGGCCGTGCTGCTGAAGCTGCGCGTCCCACTGCTCCTTGGTGAGCAGTAGTTCGCCGCCAGCACGGTTGTCGGCTTCATCGCCGCGCTCCTCGACGACCTTCAGCCTCCCTACCAGCTCCTCGATCGTTATGGTGGAGAGATCCACCAAACTCTCGATGGACCAGGCCAGTTGCTTGTACTGCCTAGGGATGACGCAGAGGAACTTGAGAATCACCATCTTGTTGTCGATGTGATCTCCAAGCGTTGCGAGCTCATTGACGAGACCTTGCAGCCGCAAGGCGAAGTCGTCGACTTGTTCACCGGCCTTGAACACTATTAGAAAAAGGGTCAAATGTGAAGCACATTAGTGTCGGTTTGAATTTGAGCCGGCACTAATGTGACCATTAGTGCCGGTTCCAACGGCTAGGCGGGCGGGCATCATTAGTACCGGTTCGTGGGCAACCTTTAGTACCAGTTCATACCACGAACCGGTACTAATGAGGCTGTGTCAGGCTATGGTCAGGCTGGGGCCCCAACGAAGACCTTTAGTACCGGTTCATGCCATGAACCGGTACTAGAGTTTCTTTGTAAGCTGATTTTTAGTCCCACCTCGCCAAGAGAGAGGCAGTATGAGCGGTTTATAAACCGTGAGTGCACAGACAATGACGAAGAGTTGCAATGCTCACCTGCATGTTGATTAGCTTCAAGCCATGCGGAATAGCATAGATTGCACTGAGCTATGTGCAGTGCAGTCTACACTGTTCCGAATGGCTTGAAGCAAATTAACCAGCATTGCACCTCTTTTTTATTTTTAATAACTTATTTGAACTCTGGACTTCTTTTGTGTTCAGTATGCAGCATTCAAAGCGATGTCATCAATTTCCAACATGTTCGGACATCATTTGTTGTTTTTCGGTCACTTACCTAATTGTTTAGAGAGCTAAATGACCGTGAAATTGAAAATCACTACAAAATGAATCCTGAAATTGTTGAAACTTGGCATGGCATCATCATATCACCCGCATAGCATGCGCGAAAGAGTAGAGAGGGTCACGGCAAAAACTGGACGCACTTCGTGTACAAACTGGACAAACTCTTTCGGAGTATCAGGGTTTCGGACGAGAACTCATCTGTTACACGGCCACTTCAATGTTTTTTAAACTTATTTGAACTCCGGACTTCTTTTGTGTTCAGTATGCAGCATTCAAAGTGACGTCATCAATTTCCAACATGTTCTGACATCATTTATTGTTTTTCGGTCATTTACCTAATTGTTTAGAGAGCTAAATTACCGTGAAATTGAAAATCACTGCAAAATGAATCCTGAAAATGTTGAAACTTGGCATGGTATCATCATTTCTCCCGCATAGCATGTGCGATAGAGTAGTGAGGGTCATGGCAAAAACTGGACGCAATTCGTGTACAAACTGGACAAACTCTTTCGGAGTATCAGGATTTCGGACAAGAACTCATCTGTTACACGGCCACTTTAATGTTTTTTAAACTTATTTGAACTCCGGACTTCTTTTGTGTTCATTATGCAGCATTCAAAGTGATGTCATCAATTTCTAACATGTTCTGACATCATTTGTTGTTTTTCGGTCATTTACCTAATTGTTTAGAGAGCTAAATGGCTGTGAAATTGAAAATCACTACAAAATGAATCCTGAAAATGTTGAAACTTGGCATGGTATCATCATTTCTTCCGCATAGCATGTGCGAAAGAGTAGAGAGGGTCATGGAAAAAACTGGATGCACTTCGTGTACAAACTTGACAAACTCTTTCGGAGTATCAGAATTTCGGACGAGAACTCATCTGTTACACGGCCACTTTGATGATTTTTAAACTTATTTGAACTCCTGACTTCTTTTGTGCTTAGTATGCAGCATTCAAAGCGACGTCATCAATTTCCAACATGTTCTGACATCATTTGTTGTTTTTCGGTCATTTACCTAATTGTTTAGAGAGCTAAATGACCGTGAAATTGAAAATCACTACAAAATGAATCCTGAAAATGTTGAAACTTGGCATGGTATCATCATATCACCCGCATAGCATGCGCGAAAGAGTAGAGAGGGTCACGGCAAAAACTAGATGCACTTCATGTACAAACTGGACAAACTCTTTCGGAGTATCAGGGTTTCGGACGAGAACTCATCTGTTACACGGCCACTTAAATGTTTTAATAACTTATTTGAACTCCAGACTTTTTTTGTGTTCATTATGCAGCATTCAAAGTGACGTCATCAATTTCCAACATGTTCTGACACCATTTGTTGTTTTTTGGTCATTTACCTAATTGTTGAGAGAGCTAAATGCCGTGAAAATGAAAATCACTAAAAATGAATCCTGAAAATATTGAAACTTGGCATGGTATCATAATATCACCCTCATAGCATGCACGAAAGAGTAGAGAGGGTCACGGCAAAAACTGGACGCACTTCGTGTACAAACTGGACAAACTCTTTCGAAGTATCAGGATTTCGGACGAGAACTCATCTGTTACAGGGCCACTTCGATGTTTTTTAAACTTATTTGAACTCCGGACTTCTTTTGTGTTCAGTATGCAGCATTCAAAGCGACGTCATCAATTTCCAACTTGTTCTGACATCATTTGTTGTTTTTCGGTCATTTACCTAATTGTTTAGAGAGCTAAATGACCGTGAAATTGAAAATCACTACAAAATGAATCCTGAAATTGTTGAAACTTGGCATGGCATCATCATATCACCCGCATAGCATGCGTGAAAGAGTAGAGAGGGTCACGGCAAAAACTGGACGCACTTCGTGTACAAACTGGACAAACTCTTTCGGAGTATCAGGGTTTCGGACGAGAACTCATCTGTTACACGGCCACTTCAATGTTTTTTAAACTTATTTGAACTCCGGACTTCTTTTGTGTTCAATATGCAGCATTCAAAGCGACGTCATCAATTTCCAACATGTTCTGACATCATTTATTGTTTTTTGGTCATTTACCTAATTGTTTAGAGAGCTAAATGGCCGTGAAATTGAAAATCACTACAAAATGAATCCTGAAAATGTTGAAACTTGGCATGGTATCATCATTTATCCCGCATAGCATGTGCGACAGACTAGAGAGGGTCACGGCAAAAACTAGACGCAATTCGTGTACAAACTGGACAAACTCTTTCGGAGTATCAGGATTTCGGACGAGAACTCATCTGTTACACGGCCACTTTAATGTTTTTTAAACTTATTTGAACTCCGGACTTCTTTTGTGTTCAGTATGCAGCATTCAAAGTGATGTCATCAATTTCCAACATGTTCTGACATCATTTGTTGTTTTTCGGTCATTTACCTAATTGTTTAGAGAGCTAAATGGCCGTGAAATTGAAAATCACTACAAAATGAATCCTGAAAATGTTGAAACTTGGCATGGTATCATCATTTCTCCCGCATAGCATGTGTGAAAGAGTAGAGAGGGTCATGGCAAAAACTGGACGCACTTCGTGTACAAACTGGACAAACTCTTTCGGAGTATCAGAATTTCGGACGAGAACTCATCTGTTACACGGCCACTTCGATGTTTTTTAAACTTATGTGATCTCCGGACTTCTTTTATGTTTAGTATGCAGCATTCAAAGCGACGTTATCAATTTCCAACATGTTCTGACATCATTTGTTGTTTTTCGGTCATTTACATAATTTTTTAGAGAGCTAAATGACCGTGAAATTGAAAATCACAACAAAATGAATCCTGAAAATGTTGAAACTTGGCATGATATCATCATATCACCCGCATAGCAAGCGCGAAAGAGTAGAGAGGGTCACGGCAAAAACTAGATGCACTTCGTGTACAAACTGGACAAACTCTTTCGGAGTATCAGGGTTTCGGACGAGAACTCATCTGTTACACGGCCACTTCAATGTTTTAATAACTTATTTGAACTCCGGACTTCTTTTGTGTTCATTATGTAGCATTCAAAGCGACGTCATCAATTTCCAACATGTTCTGACATCATTTGTTGTTTTTTGTCATTTACCTAATTGTTTAGAGAGCTAAATGACCGTGAAAATGAAAATCACTAAAAATGAATCCTGAAAATATTGAAACTTGGCATGGTATCATCATATCACCCGCATAGCATGCGCGAAAGAGTAGAGAGGGTCACGGTAAAAACTGGACACACTTCGTGTACAAACTGGACAAACTCTTTCGAAGTATCAGGATTTCGGACGAGAACTCATCTGTTACACGGCCACTTCGATGTTTTTTAAACTTATTTGAACTCCCGACTTCTTTTGTGTTCAGTATGCAGCATTCAAAGCAACGTCATCAATTTCCAATATGTTCTGACATCATTTGTTGTTTTTTGGTCATTTACCTAATTGTTTAGAGAGCTAAATGACAGTGAAATTGAAAATCACTACAAAATGAATCCTGAAAATGTTGAAACTTGGCATGGTATCATCACGCGTATAGCATGCGCGAAAGAGTAGAGAGGGTCACGGCAAAAACTGGACGCAATTCGTGTACAAACTGGACAAACTCTTTCGGAGTATCAGGGTTTCGGACGAGAACTCATCTGTTGCACGCCCACTTCAATGTTTTAATAACTTATTTGAACTCCGAACTGCTTTTTTGTTTAGTATGCAGCATTCAAAGCGACGTCATCAATTTCCAACATGTTCTGACATCATTTGTTGTTTTTCGGTCATTTACCTAATTGTTTAGAGAGCTAAATGACCGTGAAATTGAAAATCACTACAAAATGAATCCTGAAAATGTTGAAACTTGGCATGGTATCATCATTTCACCCGCATAGCATCCGCGAAAGAGTAGAGAGGGTCACGGCAGAAACTGGACGCACTTCGTGTACAAACTGGACAAACTCTTTCGGAGTATTAGGGTTTCGGACGAGAACTCATCTGTTACACGGCCACTTCAATGTTTTAGTAACTTATTTGAACTCCGGACTTCTTTTGTGCTCA
>NC_041384.1:698218396-698221449 GCF_002162155.2 Triticum dicoccoides
TCATCATTTCACCCGCATAGCATGCGCGAAAGAGTACAGAGGGTCACGGCAAAAACTGGACGCACTTCGTGTACAAAGTGGACAAACTCTTTCGGAGTATCAGGATTTCGGACGAGAACTCATCTGTTACACGGCCACTTTGATGTTTTTTAAACTTATTTGAACTCCAGACTTCTTTTTTGTTCAGTATGCAGCATTCAAAGCGACGTCATCAATTTCCAACATGTTCTGACATCATTTGTTGTTTTTCGGTCATTTACCTAATTGTTTAGAGAGCTAAATGACCGTGAAATTGAAAATCACTACAAAATGAATCCTGAAAATGTTGAAACTTGGCATGGTATCATCATTTCACCCGCATAGCATGCGCGAAAGAGTAGAGAGGTTCACGGCAAAAACTGGACGCACTTCGTGTACAAACTGGACAAACTATTTCGGAGTATCAGGGTTTCGGACGAGAACTCATCTGTTACACGGCCACTTCAATATTTTTTAATCTTATTTGAACCCCGGACTTCTTTTGTGTTCAGTATGCAGCACGCAAAGTGACGTCATCAATTTCAACATGTTCTGACATCATTTGTTGTTTTTCGGTCATTTACCTAAATGTTTAGAGAGCTAAATGACCGTGAAATTAAAAATCACTACAAAATGAATCCTGAAAATGTTGAAACTTGGCATGGTATCATCATTTCTCCCGCATAGCATGTGCGAAAGAGTAAAGAGGGTCATGGGAAAAACTGGACGCACTTCGTGTACAAACTAGACAAACTTTTTCGGAGTATCAGGGTTTCAGACGAGAACTCATCTGTTACATGGCCACTTTAATGTTTTTTAAACTTATTTGAACTCCGGGCTTCTTTTGTGTTCAGTATGCAGCATTCAATTTCTAGAAGAAAATAAATAGAAGAAAAGAAATAATGCAGAAAATAAAAAAACTATACCAAAAAATTACTCAAAAATAAATAGAAGAAAATAAATAATGCAGAAAAGAAAAAAACTATATAAAAAACTACTCAAAAATAAATAGAAGAAAATAAATAATGCAGAAAAGAAAAAACTATATAAAAAATTTGTTGGCGCGCTGCCCAGTGGGCCTGCCAGACCTTGGGTGTGCAAATGCAGGCCCAAAAGGGCCAGCAGGCTCATAGGGCAGCGCGCCCTAGTTAATTAGGCCCAGAAGCCTGCTATATAGAGAAGCTCGAAGGAGCAGCCGCGGCTGGGTTTATAAACCAGTGCGGCTGCTCTTCGCTCGGCGAGGTGGGACTAAACATTATGCACTGCCGGTGGCAGCGCACAACCTTTAGTACCGGTTGGTGGCTCCAACCGGTACTAAAGGGGGGTCTTTAGTACCGGTTCGTGGCATGAACCGGTACTAAAGGGGCCGTTTCCCGCTGCTCTCTCTCAGGTAAAATAGCATAGAACATGTATAGCTTTGCTGATTCATCATATTGGAGCATGCAGATGAACTCGTCATCTAATCGTGGGTTGCGCTTCTGATTGCTGCCCCCTAGTACTTCTCTATGATTGTTCACAATTTTGCTCCAGTCTTTTACTATTAAGCATTCCTCGCTATTAGAAATCCTGAATGCACTAAAGTGCATTGTAGGATATATTGGCCGTAAGCTAACAATATTCATGGTACCTTTAGTCTCAATCCAATCAGGCACAACATTCATCGGGAGTCCCTGTTGAAGAACATCGTAAAGTAACATACTTAGCAATGAAGTTTAGCTTAAAAAATAATGTATGCAAAAGATGCACTGAGGAGAAATAGTAGAAATCTTACCATCTTTCCTAAATATATGTGACCGTAGTTCAGTACGAACACTATTGGTCGCACGTTTTGAGTACTAACATTTCTAAGTGCAGGAAATAAATTTGTCTTGACAGCATCAAGATCCTCAAGCCATGAAACATAATGACTTGTCTCCTCGCAGTTTAGTTCAGCCCTGGGACAGTGGACGGTCCTGTCTACCAAGCGCCGGACATGTTTGCTTGATTGGAAGTAAGCTGTCAATATAAATTGAGATCTATTAATTATTCAACTGGTTCAAATAATCTCATATCGAAGACATAAATATGGTTGAGATACTCACATAATGGTAGAACTGGAGGCGTCTGCACATCGACCCAGATGTCTCTATTACCTTCAATATCATCTTCCGGACGAATATCAAAGGTGATAACCATATCAGGCTCAAATGCATAAGCCTTGCATAGTGCTTGCCAAGTTTTGCATTCAAAATAGGTGTATGTGTCTGCATTGTATAATTTGACGTTGAAGGTATAACCATGCTCGGTCTTTAAGTAAACTCTTTTTACCTCCATAGTTTCGTCAGGACTTAAACCTATCTTATCCAAGACAAAAATTCTTGTATGGCAGGGGATACGCTAGTAGAATAGTGAAAAATTAAAATTAAAAGGTGAAGCAAATGAAACATAAGTCATGCTTAATTACGAAAAAAGACTTGTCGTTGTGACTTACTGTATCCACTTCGAAGTTCTCATCCAGCTTGATGCTGAAGCGTCTATCATCAACTAGAAAATTTCTGCCGCACAGGCCGCACTGGTCTTCGCAGTATTCGCACATAATGAAATCGTGTTCATCGTCAAACGACATTCCTATGTTCATAGGTGAAACATTAAACACTTATTAGTTCTATTAATTCAACTAATTCTGTTAATTCAACTAGTTCAACTAAGCACTTACGAAGAATATACCTAATTAATTGAACTAATTAAACTAACTAGTTCAACTAATTAATTCAACTAAACTAGTTCTATTAATTTTCTGACTAAAAATAAGGTAGTTAGTTCTATATAATAAAAGGTTAATTAGATAATGAAATCTCATATAACTAAATTAAATATATATCTAACATATAATTTATATCTAATATCTAACATATATGTTCATATATAGGTGAAACATTAAACACTTACTAGTTCTATTAATTCAACTAAATAAACTAGTTCTATTAATTCAACTAAGCATTTACTAAAATAAACTAGTTCTATTAATTTCTTACTAAAATAAAGTAGGTAGTTCT
>NC_041384.1:698222308-698223703 GCF_002162155.2 Triticum dicoccoides
ACGACAGGTGGCATGGGCGACGGCGGTGACGGCGACGATGGGCGGCGGGGGCGGCGAGGGCGGCGCGCGATGGGGCGAGAAGTTTGGATCGAGAAGAATTACTGGTGGTCGATGAAACTGGTTTTTTCGTAGGTTCCATATATATAGGAGGGGTGTTTAGTGCCGGTTGGAGCCACCAACCGGTACTAAAGGCCAATTTTCGCCAGGCCAAGGGGCGGGAAACGGCCCTTTTAGTACCGGTTCGTGCCACGAACCGGTATTAAAGATCCCCCCTTTAGTACCGGTTGGAGCCACCAACCGGTACTAAAGGTTGTGCGCTGCCACCGGCAGTGCACAATGTTTAGTCCCACCTCGCCGAGCGAAGGGCAACCGCACTGGTTTATAAACCCAGCCGCGGCTGCTCCTTCGAGCTTCTCTATATAGCAGGCTTCTGGGCCTAATTAACTAGGGCGCGCTGCCCTGTGAGCCTGCTGGCCCTTCTGTGCCTGCATTTGCACACCCAAGGTCTGGCAGGCCCACTGGACAGCGCGCGAACAATTTTTTTATATAGTTTTTTCTTTTCTGCATTATTTATTTTCTTCTATTTATTTTTGAGTAGTTTTTTATATAGTCTTTTTCTTTTCTGCATTATTTATTTTCTTCTATTTATTTTTGAGTAATTTTTTTGTATAGTTTTTTTATTTTCTACATTATTTCTTTTCTTCTATTTATTTTCTTCTGGAAATTGAATGCTGCATACTGAACACAAAAGAAGTCCGGAGTTCAAATAAGTTTAAAAAACATTGAAGTGGCCGTGTAACAGATGAGTTCTCGTCCGAAACCCTGATACTCCGAAAGAGTTTGTCCGGTTTATACACGAAGTGCGTCCAGTTTTTGCCGTGACCCTCTCTACTCTTTCGCGCATGCTATGCGGATGATATGATGATACCATGCCAAGTTTCAACATTTTCAGGATTCATTTTGTAGTGATTTTCAATTTCACGGTCATTTAGCTCACTAAACAATTAGGTAAATGATCGAAAAACAACAAATGATGTCAGAACATGTTGGAAATTGATGACGTTGCTTTGAATGCTGCATACTGAACACAGAAGAAGTCCGGAGTTCAAATAAGTTATTAAAACAATGAAGTGGCCGTGTAACAGATGAGTTCTCGTCCGAAACCCTGATACTCCGAAAGAGTTTGTCCAGTTTGTACACAAATTGCGTCCAGTTTTTGCCGTGACCCTCTCTACTCTTTCGCGCATGCTATGCGGGTGATATGATGATACCATGCCAAGTTTCAACATTTTCAGGATTCATTTTGTAGTGATTTTCAATTTCACGGTCATTTAGCTCTCTAAACAATTAGGTAAATGACCGAAAAACAACAAATGATGTCAGAACATGTTGGAA
>NC_041384.1:698224005-698224779 GCF_002162155.2 Triticum dicoccoides
TTCAGGATTCATTTTGTAGTGATTTTCAATTTCACGGTCAATTAGCTCTCTAAACAATTAGGTAAATGACCGAAAAACAACAAATGATGTCAGAACATGTTGGAAATTCATGACGTCGCTTTGAATGCTGCATACTGAACACAAAAGAAGTCCACAGTTCAAATAAGTTATTAAAACATTGAAGTGGCCGTGTAACAGATGAGTTCTCATCCGAAACCCTGATACTCCGAAAGAGTTTGTCCAGTTTGTACACGAATTGCGTCCAGTTTTTGCCGTGACCCTCTCTACTCTTTCGCACATGCTATGCGGGTGATGTGATGATACCATGCCAAGTTTCAACATTTTCAGGATTCATTTTGTAGTGATTTTCAATTTCACGGTCATTTAGCTCTCTAAACAATTAGGTAAATGACCGAAAAACAACAAATGATGTCAGAACATGTTGGAAATTGATGAAGTCGCTTTGAATGTTGCATACTGAACACAAAAGAAGTCCGGAGTTCAAATAAGTTATTAAAACATTGAAGTGGCCGTGTAACAGACACTGGTAGAAAAAGGGCCTGTTGTCCCGGTTCGTAAGGGCCTTTAGTCCCGGTTCCTAAACCGGGACTAAAGTGTCGGTACTAATGCCCTGTACCTTTAGTCCCGGTTCAATCCAGAATCGGGACTGATGGGCCTCCACGTGGCCTGTGCGCGGAGCCCAGGCAGGAGACCCTTTGGTCCCGGTTGGTGGCACCAACCGGGACCAATAGGCATCCACCCGTCAGCATTTCT
>NC_041384.1:698225007-698232252 GCF_002162155.2 Triticum dicoccoides
GGGGGGGTTTGGGGGATTGGGGGGGTTAATTTAGGTGTTTCATATATTGTGTTAGCTAGCTATAATTAATAGAGAGAAGTGTCCTCTCTTATGTCCGTGCTTGGTCGACGCTACGTACTATACATACGTATAGAGAGGACTAGACACGCTAGTTAGCTAGTAAGAAAACGAAGGAAACAAAAGATCGTCATGAACATATATGCATACAGAGAGACGTGATATCGACCACCTCTCCTTCTCCGCGAGATTGGTCGAACAACAAGTTCTCGTATATCTATCCGACACTACCGGCTACATATATACAATAATTATCTCTTACAAATATAATCATACGGACTCATGGTCCACATAGTATTCTCCGTCTTCAGTGATCACTTGGTCAAGAAAGAATGCCGCCAATTCCTCTTGAATTGCTCGCATGCGAGCTGGTGCTAGGAGTTCATCCCGCTTCCGAAACATCTAATTTGAAGAAGGGGGTCAATACATATATATATGAATGAATGAAACTCAATACAAATGATGGTAATAAAATAAATTTGTGAATGTTGTTATTTACGTACTTCATATTGTTCATCAGAGTACCCGCCCCGCTCACAGGTCGTGTGGCGGATGGACTTGCAGACGTACTATCCACAAAAATCATTCCCTTTTTCCTGCTACAACCACTTTACAAGAAATAGAGGTCAATCAAACTTATAAGCAAGAATGCTAAATGGTATTGATGAAACTAGCGCTTGAATCACTAGGATATGCGTGGAACATGCTACTATAGTACTTACTTTCGGGTGTCTAAATTCTAGCTCCTTCGGCAGTCCCGGAACTTTTCTGGTGAAGTTTCTCCAAACCCTGCCGGACAAAGAAAACAATTACTTGATATCAGGAAATGAACAAAGTTGCTGATATGGTGGATAATGATCGATTTAACTTACTTCTTGAGGATTTCAGTCATGTCTGCATACTCCTGGGGATCTTTTCGTTTAGAGTCCAAGACAGTTACTACTCCCTGCTCAAGCCTAATCTCTAGGAGAATATAGTGGAAACTACACACGCATGCATAACTCATCAATTACATTACTATAACCTGGACTAATATATAAGGGAAACCGAATATGCACAAGACAGTGACACTCACTTGAAGTTGTAAGGAAAGAGTATTATATCTTTGTTTTCATTATTTTTTGAATGATCGTAGCAAGTTGGCCTCGGTATCTCCGGGACGATGTTGAACCTCAGTTGCATCTATGAGATATGTGTTAACGAACCCAATATCACCGATTTGTCTTTTCTTCAATTCGGCGATCTTCATTCTGCATAATATAGTGAGGATAATTATAAATACATGCAATGAAAGAGATGAGCTATATAGAGAGACTTAATGACAGAAGTAGTAGTACTTACAGATAGTAGCAGGTGATCGTTGTTTTATCGAGGGCCAATTGATTGAAAAACTGATAGAACTCCTCAAATGGAGTAGGCAACAGTTCAATTCCAACGTGGTCATGCTCCGGTTTAACTCTCGCATACAAAGTACTCCTCCCCCAGACTCTCTGCAGATTTTAAAGTACCAATCATGTAATCTTCGCATCATCATTGTTAAAGATTTTTCATCTTTGATGAGAGGCTTCCCGTACTCGTATCTGTGTATCTGCACCTCCATGGGATCATAATGTACATCGTCGGGCAGGTAATCGTCAACATTGCCATAACCGGGCACCATCCTCGGATCGACGATGTCGCTAGGCACCTTGAGGGGGGGGGGCACGATTGCTTCGCTTGTTCGCCGAGCTGGGCAATTTGTTTCCCAGCTGCTCGTCGTTCTTTCAGCCTTTGATCACTGACTGTACTTCCCGACCGCTTCGCTTCAGCCCATGTCTTTGCAATAATGCGCTCATAGTTGCCTTTCGGCGGAGACTTGGGTGGTTTTGCCAGGGCAGCCAGAGTGCGCTTCACTTTCACCGGATCTACCTTCTCCTCCGAAGGTGGATGTCTCTTTGCTCTCAACCCTTGAAACCAGTCATCCACTTCGGTTCGCGCGATCTCAACGTTCTCCTCCGGGGTCCTCTCATATGGTAACTTCTCTGGAGTCTTCAGAGAAGGACCGAATCTGTATGTCCTCCCGCCTCTGGTTGTACTGCTAGACGCCGACCGAGCAGACGGAGCGGTGGTCTTCTTTACTTACTTACGAGGCGGAGGAGAAGGACCACGACGCGCCGGAGCAGCTGGAGCGGCGGCAGGTCTCTTCCGCCCTTGCTGACGAGGCGGAGAAGGAGGAGGCTGGCTGCTCGGGCGCGTCGGCGCAGGCGGAGAAGGAGGCGGAGTGCCGCCACGCGCCGGAAAAGGAGCCGGCCGAGGGCCCTGATCATCACTCGCCGAAGGAGGAGGCGGTAGAGGAGGCGGAGTGCCCTGGCTCGCCGGAGGAGGAGGAGGAGGCGGAGGCGTCCAGTTCTGAAGGTTGATGAGCTCCTTCCGCCATAGGCATGGAGTCTTCAGAGCAGACCCCAGCCGAGTCTTCCCTTCACCGGTAGGGTGGTCAAGCTGGAGGTCCTCAAATCCCTCCGTTATTTCATCCACCATCATCCTAGCATATCATTCTGGAATCGGCCGACAGTGAAAAGTTGCGCCGGGTTCAGTAGGATAAATAGAGCCAACAACCGCCTTGACCTTCACATTCATCCATTGCGTCATAAGGTGGCAATTTTGAGATTCCGTGATAGCATCCACGGGATAGCTGGTAGGAGCCATCAAGGCATGCTCCGGCTGAAGCAGCTCGGTGGAAGCCACGCTGCTTCTGCGTTGAGATGGCGGGGTAGCTTCGGGGGAGGCTTCGGCAGTACGTTTGCTGCGATTTGCTTCTTGTTCCTCTATCACGTCTACCCTTGCTTGCAGCGCCTGCATTTGGGTGTGCTGCACTTTTTTCCTCCTCTCATGGGATTTGTAACTGACTGCGTCCGGAAACCCAACCTTCCATGGAATGGAGCCTGGTGTGCCTCGTGTCCGTTCAGGGTGCTCAGGATTCCCGAGGGACATTGTGAGCTCGTCGTTCTCTCTGTCTGGAAAGAACTTCCCTTGATGCGCTACTTCGATATACTGCTTAAGCTTCCTGACTGGTATGTCCATTTGATCGTTCGTCCAAATGCACTTCCCTGTTACAGGGTCCAAGGTTCCGCCAGCCCCGAAGAACCAAGTCCGGCAACGGTCTGGCCAGCTAATTGTCTCTGGTTCAATCCCTTTATCAACCAGATCATTCTCAGTCTTGGCCCACTTAGGCCGGGCTACGAGGTAGCCACCTGACCCCGTGCGATGGTGAAGCATCTTCTTCACAGCACTTTGCTTGTTTGTCGCCGACATCTTCTTACTCTTTTCCGATGTCTTGTGGGCCACAAATGCGGGCCAGTGATCTCTGATCTTCTCATATCTGCCCTTGAATTCTGGTGTTTGATTATTTTCGACAAACATATTCAGCTCTTTCTTCCACCTCCTAAATAGTTCTGCCATCCTCTTAAGAGCAAAAGACTTGATTAATTGCTCTTTAACTGGGTTCTCTGGATTATCCTCTGGCAGTAGGGTGAAATTTGACTTCAGCTCAATCCAAAGATCATTTTTCTGCATATCATTGACATAAGACACCTCAGGGTCTTCTGTAGCCGGCTTAAACCATTGTTGGATGCTTATCGGGATCTTGTCCCTAACCAAAACCCCGCACTGAGCAACAAATGCGCTCTTTGTCCGGAGGGGTTCAATCGGTTGGCCGTCGGGCGTGATTGCTATGATCTCAAACTTTTCATCCGAGCTCAACTTTTTCTTCGAGCCTCGTCTCTTTACCGAAGTTGTGCTTGATCCGGAGGGCTAGAAAAAAGAACAAAGACTTAATTAATATGTGTACATACCAAAACAATGAATGCATCAATTAGCTAGTCAGCACAGGCTTAACTAATATATATACCTGGCTGGACTCGGTTTGGTCACCGGAGCCGTCATCACAGTCTCCTTCTTGCACCGGCATTGGGTCACCAGAGCCGTCCTCATGTTCTTCTTCTTGCACCGGCATTAGGTCACCGTAGCCAGCTTGTTCACCCTCTCCTTCCAGACCATTGGTGTCGTTGAAGCTATCGGGAGGGGTATATATCGACAACGACGACACTACATATATATGTCCCTCGACGACCCTCGTTCCCGATAAAAAAAGAGGAAGACGAAGAAAAAAAAGAGGAGAAGAAAGAATAGAGGAGAAGAACTCCTCTATTCTTTCTTCTCCTCTTTTTTTTCTTCTTCCTCTTCTTTTTTTATCTTGTTCTTCCTCTCATGTTTGAGAGGATCGTCGAGGGGTCGGAAGGTTGCCTAGTGTCAAAGGATTCAACAAAACCATGTCTTCATCATTAGGCGAAAGTAACATGTGCATGATGGTACGAAGCTCTCCAAAGTTATTTGGGAACAGAGTCCCAGATAAGATAATTCGCTTTTTGGTACAAAGTTCAGCAACACCTTCCAAATATCATTATTTGGAAGGCCTTTGCTGAAATTCATACAAAAAGGCAAATTATCCTATCCGGGACACCATTCCAAAATAACTTTGGAGGACTTCGTCATGCCCTGGTTACTTCCGGCTAATGATGAAGCCATGAATTTCTTCAATACTTTGACACTAGGAAACCTCTCTCGACCCCTCAGCGATCCTCGACCCCTCGAACCCTCGACGACCCTGGAACCCTCGACCCCTAGACGACCCTGGAACCCTCGACCCTCGATCCCTAGACCCTATAGAACCCTCGAACCCTCGACCCAGAAACCCTCGACCCTTGACCCCTTAACGACCCTTGACCCTCTACCCTAGTTCCCGACCCTCGACCCCTCGGCGATCCTCGACACCCTTGTTCCCGATAAAAATTAAGAAGAAGAAGAAGAAGAAGAAGAAAGAGGAGAAGAAGAAAGGAATAGCTAGAGGAGAAGATCGTAGAAAAAAAGAAGAAAAAAAGAGGAGAAGAAGAAAGGAATAGTGGAGAAGAAGAGAAAATAGAATAACCTATTTTCTCTTCCTCTCCACTATTCCTTTCTTCTTTCCCTCTTCTTTTTCTTCTTTTTTCTTCTTCTTATTTATTTCTCCTCTTCTTTTCCTCTCCTCTTCTTCTTTCTTTCCTCTTCTTATTTTCTTCTTTCCTATCCTTCTTTTTCTAAAATTGTAACTTTTGCATATATAAAACTTTTCTAAAATTGTAACTTTCTATATAAAACTTTCCTATCGGGAGGGGGTTATATCGCCCCCCCCCTCGTGTTGAAGAAAATGAAGAAGAAATAAAAAGAGGAGAAGAAGAAAGGAATAGAGGAGAAGATCGAAGAAAAAAAAGAAGAAAAAAAAGAGGAGAAGAAGAAAGGAATAGAGGAGAAGAAGAAAAAATAGAAATTAGAAGAAGAAAGGAATAGAGGAGAAGAAGAAAATATATAAATTTTTTCTATTTTTTCTTCTTCTCCTCTTCCTTTTCTTCCTCTCCTCTTCTTCTCCTTTTTCCTCTTCTTATTTTCCTTTTTCCTCTCCTAAATATATAAAACTTTTATAAAAATGAAAGTAACCTAAAATGTACTAAATCAGAGAACATATATATAGATAATCCTTTTCTAAATATTTAAACCTAACTTTTGCATATATGAACATATATACACAGAGAACATAAAAACATATATATTCTTTTACAACCACAAAAATTACTCCAACTTCATGACAGTACCCACACTCCATTTCACCAAAAACATTCTGATCCATAGTTTAAATTTTTTAAATTTCATTCAAATGAAATTTGAACCAGATTCAAATTCCTAGCTGAAACCTATTCTAAACCAATCAAAAAATTCTGAAATTTTGCCATCACCTTTGCCTTGCATCAGTACCTCACCACAAAAAATATCATAAATCCTAAAAATGCCCAAAGCCATCTAGCATTTGATCGAACACCCTCTATATGCACTGTTCATATCTGTAAAAAAAAATTCAGACATTTCAGAAAAGTTTGCTGCTGCTGCACTCCTTCTCCTCTCCTTCTGCTCTTCAATGCGTCGGGGCCGGCGGCGACCATGGAGCTGCAGGGGCAGAGAGCAAGGGCCGCACTCGATCGGGACCATGGGAAAGGGGGGGCTCACTTCGAGGGGGGCGGCGATGGCAGGAGTCCGGGACGAGGACGGCGGGCTCGGGGCGGCACGCGGTGACGGGGACGGCGTGCGGCCGGCGACAGGGACGAGGAGGGGTGGGCTCGGGGAGGCACGCATCGACGGGGACGACGAGGATGGCGGGCTCGGGGATGCCGGCGATGAGGACGACGCGGGCTCGTGGAGGCGACGACGTTGGTGGCAGCGGCATAGACGGCGAGGTGGAGCAGCCTGACGACATCGTCGGCGGGGGAGGGGGGAACTGGCGATGCAAACTGAAAATTTTCATAAGTGTTTGTTATATAGTCCAAGCTTTAGTCCCGGTTGGTGGCATAAACCGTGACTAATTCCCCCTTTAGTCCCGGTTGGTGGCACCAACCGGGACCAAATGCCAATTTTTAGCAGCCCAAAGGGTGGGAAGCGGCGGCCTTTGGTCCCGGTTGGTGACACCAACCAGGACCAATGGCCTTGTGCTGCCCCGCGCCCAAAAGTTTAGTACCACCTCGCTAGTTGAGAGGGCTCGGGAGTGGTTTATAAGCGCTGCTGCGCCCACCCTCCCGAGCTCCTCTCAACTACAGGCTTTCGGGCCTAATCTGTCACTGCAATGCCTGTGGGCCTGCTGGGCCTGCTGCGGGCCTGAATCCTGGCCCATGGTAGGGTTTCTAGTCGTATTAAGGCCGTGGTGGCCCAGTAGGTGGCATTTTTTTTGTTTTTTGTTGCTTTATTTATTTTCTTTTGTTTTTTTCTTTATTTTTTAATTCTTTATGCTTTTAGTTTTAGAAAAATTATAAACTTTTTGTTAATGCCATTAGTTTTCAAATTTGAAAATAATGTTTAGTTTTTTTGTTTTCTTTGTTGCTTTATTTATTTTATTTTGTGATTAACTTTACTATAAAAATAGTTTTTTCCTGTTTTTTTGATTTGTTTTTTGCATTATTTATTTTCTTTTGTTTTTTTGCTTTAATTTTTAATTCCGTTTGCTTTTAGGTTAGCAAAATTATAAACTTTCTGTTAGTGCCATTAGTTTTACAAAAATTATAAAACTTTCTGTTAGTGCCATTAGTTTTCAAATTTGAAAACACTTTTTTAGTTTTTTTGTTTTCTTTGTTG
>NC_041384.1:698232713-698238525 GCF_002162155.2 Triticum dicoccoides
AGTGCCATTAGTTTTCAAATTTGAAAACACTTTTTTAGTTTTCTTCTTTTCTTTGTTGCTTTATTTATTTTATTTTGTGATTAACTTTACTATAAAAATAGTTTTTTCCTGTTTTTTTATTTGTTTTTTGCATTATTTATTTTCTTTTGTTTTTTGCTTTAATTTTTAATTCTGTTTGCTTTTAGGTTAGCAAAATTATAAACTTTCTGTTAGTGCCATTAGTTTTAGAAAGATTATAAACTTTCTTTTAGTGCCATTAGCTTTCAAATTTGAATAGTTAAATTTTGAATTCTTTGAAAATTGTGTGAATCACAAGGTTGTGATTAACTTACTAAAAAAATGAGAATAGATGCGCTTGTAGAGAAAATTCAACCTAAATTCCTAGTAAATTTCTATGAATTTCAGAGAAATTCACTATGAATTTAGGTTAAACTTTTCTCTATTAGGGCATCTCTTTTCACTTTGAGAGGAGCTCAACAAGGCAGAGAGGGAAGGGCTTATAAACCGGTGTGAGCCGCCTTCGGTTGGCGAGGTGGGACTAAACTCGGCCCGCAACGAGGACCAACCCTTTAGTCCTGGTTTGTGGCACAAACTGGGACTAATGGTCATGGGCCAGGGGCGAGGAGCAAAATTATAAACTTTTTGTTAGTGCCATTAGTTTTAGAAAGTTGAAAGTTGAAAGTTGGCATGGGCCAGGGACTAATGGTCATGGTATTACGAGGGCCGAACCATAAGACATGAAAGCATTTCAAATGAACTCTGAAAAAGTTGAAAGTTGGGATGGTATCATAATTTCACCCACATAGCATGTGCATGTACAAAATGGAAAATGGTAGCATGTTCGTGTGTTACAAAGTTGCGGGAGAAAGTCTTCACTTTTTCTTCGCTTGTGTCATTTGCTTATTGCGCCGTAACCATGGATAATCTTCATTGTTTATTAGGATGCTTGGGTCAGCCTTGACATTGAAGGGAGGAATTTCATGAAACTTTTCATAATCTTCAGACATGTCTGTCTTGCCGTCCACTCCCAGGATGTCCCTTTTTCCTGAAAGAACTATGTGGCGCTTTGGCTCATCGTATGATGTATTCGCTTCCTTATCTTTTCTTTTTCTCGGTTTGGTAGACATGTCCTTCACATAGATAACCTGTGCCACATCATTGGCTAGGACGAACAGTTCGTCAGTGTACCCAAGACTTTTCAGATCCATTGTTGTCATTCCGTACTGTGGGTCTACCTGTACCCCGCCGCCTAACAGATTGACCCATTTGCACTTAAACAAAGGGACCTTAAAATTAGGTCCGTAGTCAAGTTCCCATATGTCCACTATGTAACCATAATATGTATCCTTTCCGCTCTCGGTTGCTGCATCAAAGCGGACACCGTTGTTTTGGTTGGTGCTCTTTTGATCTTGGGCGATCGTGTAAAATGTATTCCCATTTATCTCGTATCCTTTGTAAGTCAATACAGTCAAAGATGGTCCCCTGGACAACAAGTACAACTCATCACAAACAGTGTTGTCACCTCTGAGACGTGTTTCCAACCAACTGCTGAAAGTCCTGATGTGTTCACATGTAATCCAGTCGTCGCACTACTCCGGGTGTTTGGAGCGCAGACTGTTCTTGTGTTCATCGACATACGGGGTCACCAAGGTAGTGTTCTGTAGAACTGTGTAGGTGCTTGAGACCAAGAATATCCGTCCCTGCATATTATTGAGTCTCTTCCAAGAGTGCCTTTTCCAGTCAGTCTCCCCTCATACCGCGATTTAGGGAGACCTATCTTGTTAAGGCCAGGAATGAAGTCAACACAAAACCCGATAACATCCTCTGTTCGATGGCCCATGGAGATGCTTCCTTCTGTCCTAGCGCGATTACGGACATATTTCTTTAGGACTCCCATGAACCTCTCAAAGGGGAACATATTGTGTAGAAATACGGGCCCTAGGATGACAATCTCATCGACTAGATGAACTAGGATGTGCGTCATGATATTGAAGAAGGATGGTGGGAACACCAGCTCGAAACTGACAAGACATTGCGCCACATCACTCCTTAGCCTTGGTACGATTTCTGGATCGATCACCTTCTGAGAGATTGCATTGAGGAATGCACATAGATTCACAATGGCTAATCGGACGTTTTCCGATAGAAGCCCCCTCAATGCAACCGGAAGCAGTTGCGTCATAATCACGTGGCAGTCATGAGACTTTAGGTTCTGAAACTTTTTCTCTGGCATATTTATTATTCCCTTTATATTCGACGAGAAGCCAGTCGTGACCTTCATACTGAGCAGGCATTCAAAGAAGATTTCTTTCTCTTCTTTCGTAAGAGCGTAGCTGGCAGGACCTTTATACTGCTTCAGAGGCATGCCGTCTTTTTCGTGAAAATGTTGCAGGTCCTCCCGTGCCTCAGGTGTATCTTTTGTCTTCCCATACACGCCCAAGAAGCCTAGCAGGTTCATGCAAAGGTTCTTCGTCACGTGCATCACGTCGATTGAGGAGCGGACCTCTAGGTCTTTCCAGTAGGGTAGGTCCCAAAATATAGATTTGTTCTTCCACATGGGTGCGTGTCCCTCAGCGTCATTCGGAACAGCTAGTCCACCGGGACCCTTTCCAAAGATTACGTAGTGTAAATCATTGACCATAGCAAGCACGTGATCACCGGTGCGCATGGCGGGCTTCTTCCGGTGATCTGCCTCACCTTTGAAATGCTTGCCATTCTTTCGACATTGATGGTTGGTCGGAAGAAATCGACGATGCGTGGTATCCTTTGTTTGTCTGTCCTGAAAGGTTACTGAGAGCGGGCCAATCGTTGATGGTCACGAACAGCAATGCCTTAAGGTTAAATTCCTCCTGTCTGTGCTCATCCCACGTACGTACACCGTTTTCATTCCAGAGCTGTAAAAGTTCTTAAACTAATGGCCTTAGGTACACATCAATTTCTTTGCCGGGTTGCTTAGGGCCTTGGATGAGAACTGGCATCATAATGAACTTCCGCTTCATGCACATCCAAGGAGGAAGGTTATACATACATAGAGTCATGGGCCAGGTGCTGTGATTGCTGCTCTGCTCCCCGAAAGGATTAATGCCATCCGCGCTTAAAGCAAACCATACATTCCTTGGGTCCTTTGCAAACTCATCCCAGTACTTTCTCTCGATTTTTCTCCACTGCGACCCGTCAGCGGGTGCTCTCAACTTCCCATCTTTCTTTCGGTTCTCACTGTGCCATCGCATCAACTTGGAATGCTCTTCGTTTCTGAACAGACGTTTCAACCGTGGTATTATAGGAGCATACCACATCACCTTCGCAGGAACCCTCTTCCTGGGGGGCTCGCCGTCAACATAACCAGGGTCATCTCGTCTGATCTTATACCGCAATGCACCGCATACCGGGCATGCGTTTAGATCCTTGTATGCACCGCGGTAGAGGATGCAGTCATTAGGGCATGCATGTATCTTCTCCACCTCCAATCCTAGAGGGCATACGACCTTCTTTGCTGCGTATGTACTGTCGGGCATTTCTTTATCCTTTGGAAGCTTCTTCTTCAATATTTTCAGTAGCTTCTAAAATCCTTTGTCAGCCACAGCATTCTCTGCCTTCCACTACAGCAATTCTAGTACGGTACCGAGCTTTGTGTTGCCATCTTCGCTATTGGGGTATAACCCTTTTTTGTGATCCTCTAACATGCGATCGAACTTCAGCTTCTCATTTTGACTAATGCATTGCGTCCTTGCATCGACAATGACCCGGCGGAGATCATCATCATCGGGCACATCGTCTGGTTCCTCTTAATCTTCAGTAGCTTCACCCGTTGCAGCATCATTGGGCACATCGTCTGGTTCCTCTTGATCTTCACCAACTCCCCCCATTGCAGCATCACCGTATTCAGGGGGCACATAGTTGTCATCGTAGTCTTCTTCTTCGCCGTCTTCCATCATAACCCCAATTTCTCCGTGCCTCGTCCAAACATTATAGTGTGGCATGAAACCCTTGTAAAGCAGGTGGGAGTGAAGGATTTTCCGGTTAGAGTAAGACCTCGTATTCCCACATTTAGTGCATGGACAACACATAAAACCATTCTGCTTGTTTGTCTCAGCCGCATCGAGAAACTCATGCACGCCCTTAATGTACTCGCGGGTGTGTCTGTCAGCGTACATCCATTGCCGGTTCATCTGCGTGCATTATATATAATTAAGTGCCCAAATTAATAGAAGTTCATCGTCACATTAAAACCAAAGTGCATACATAGTTCTCATCTAACAACATATAGCTCTCTAGAGCGTCTAATTAATTAAACCATACATTGAAACTATGTAAAACATTTCAATGCGAAAACAAATGCGATCATAATCGCAACCAAGGTAACAATTGATCCAACGGCATAATGATACCAAGCCTCGGTATGAATGGCATATTTTCTAATCTTTCTAATCTTCAAGCACATTGCATCCATCTTGATCTTGTGATCATCGACGACATCCGCAACATGCAACTCCAATATCATCTTCTCCTCCTCAATTTTTTTATTTTTTCCTTCAACAAATTGTTTTCTTCTTCAACTAAATTTAACCTCTCGACAATAGGGTCGGTTGGAATTTCTGATTCCATACATCCTAGATAAATAAAATCTATGTCACGTTGGTCGGCATAATTTTCATAAACAATAAATGAACCAATAGTTATAAAGATAATATACATACCACATCCGAATCATAGACAGGACGAGGGCCGACGGGGGCGGATACCAAAACCATCGCACTATATAAGATGCAATAATAAATGTAAGAAAATGATACAAGTATCTATCTAAACATACAAGTAAGAATTTTTTTCCTTTCAGAAAGAAGATAAGAACAAGAGGCTCACCACGGTGGTGTCGGTGATGAGATCGGCGCGGGTGATCGACGGCGGTGAAGACGGGGACGGGGCATGATGAACCGCTAAATCTAGACAAATCTCGAGGAAAATGGAGCTTGGAGGTTGAGCTTCGAGAGGAGAAAGCTTAAGTAGTGTGGCTTGGGCATTCCATCGAACACCTCATGTGCATAGGAGGTGAGCTAGAGCACCACAAAGCCCTCTCCCCCTCGGCCAAAGAAAAACAGAGCACTGGGGTGCTCTGCTCGCGAGCTAGGGGTATATATAGGCACCTCCTTGGTCCCGGTTGGTGACATGAGCCGGGACTAAAGGGGAGCCTTTGGTCCCGGTTGAAGCCACCAACCGGGACCAATGGTGATGAGCCAGGAGCGAGGCCCATTGGTCCCGGTTCATCCCGCCAACCGGGACCAAAAGGTCCAGATGAACCGGGACCAATGGCCCACTTGGCCCGGCCGGCCCCCTGGGCTCACGAACCGGGACCAATGCCCACATTGGTCCCGGTTCTAGACTGAACCGGGACTAATGGGCTGACCCGGCCTGGACCAAAGCCCTGTTTTCTACTAGTGAGTTGAGTTCTCGTCCGAAACCCTGATACTCCGAAAGAATTTGTCCAGTTTGTACACGAAGTGCGTCCAGTTTTTGCCGTGACCCTCTCTACTCTTTGATGCATGCTATGCGGGTGATATGATGATACCATGGCAAGTTTCAACATTTTCAGGATTCATTTTGTAGTGATTTTCAATTTCACGGTCATTTAGCTCTCTAAACAATTAGGTAAATGACCGAAAAACAACAAATGATGTCAGAACATGTTGGAAATTGATGACGTCGCTTTGAATGTTGCATACTGAATACAAAAGAAGTCCGGAGTTCAAATAAGTTATTAAAACATTGAAGTGGCCGTGTAACAGATGAGTTCTCGTCCGAAACCCTGATACTC
>NC_041384.1:698239011-698247319 GCF_002162155.2 Triticum dicoccoides
GTTTGTCCAGTTTTTGCCGTGACCCTCTCTACTCTTTCGCGGATGCTATGCGGGTGATATGATGATACCTTGCCAAGTGTCAACATTTTCAGGATTCATTTTGTAGTGATTTTCAATTTCATGGCCATTTAGCTCTCTAAACAATTAGGTAAATGACCGAAAAACAACAAATGATGTCAGAACATGTTGGAAATTGATGATGTCGCTTTGAATGCTGCATACTGAACACAAAAGAATCCGGAGTTCAAATAAGTTATTAAAACATTGAAGTGGCCGTGTAACAGATGAGTTCTCGTCCGAAACCCTGATACTCCGAAAGAGTTTGTCCAGTTTGTACACGAATTGCGTCCAGTTTTTGCCGTGACGCTCTCTACTCTTTCACGCATGCTATGCGGGTGATATGATGATACCATGCCAAGTTTCAACATTTTCAGGATTCATTTTGTAGTGATTTTCAATTTCACGGTCATTTAGCTCTCTAAACAATTAGGTAAATGACTGAAAAACAACAAATGATGTGAGAACATGTTGAAAATTGATGACATCGCTTTGAATGTTGCATACCGAACACAAAAGAAGTCCGGAGTTCAAATAAGTTATTAAAACATTGAAGTGGCCGTGTAACAGACACTGGTAGAAAAAGGGCCTGTTGTCCCGGTTCGTAAGGGCCTTTAGTCCCGGTTCCTGAACCGGGACTAAAGTGTCGGTACTAATGCCCTGTACCTTTAGTCCCGGTTCAATCCAGAACCGGGACTGATGGGCCTCCACATGGCCTGTGCGCGGAGCCCAGGCAGGAGACCCTTTGTTCCCGGTTGGTGGCACCAACCGGGACCAATAGGCATCCACGCGTCAGCATTTCTGTGGCTGGGGTTTTTGGTTTTTTTGAAGGGGGGTTTGGGGGTTTGGGGGGTTAATTTAGGTATTTCATATATTGTGTTAGCTATCTATAATTAATAGAGAGAAGTGTCCTCTCTTATGTCCGTGCTTGGTCGACGCTACGTACTATACATACGTATAAAGAGGACTAGACACGCTAGTTAGCTAGTAAGCAAATGAAGGAAACAGAAGATCGTCACGAACATATATGCATACAGAGAGAAGTGATATTGACCACCTCTCCTTCTCCGAGAGATTGGTCGAACAACAAGTTCTCGTATATCTATCCGACACTACCGGCTACATATATACAATAATTATCTCTTACAAATATAATCATACGGACTCATGGTCCACATAGTATTCTCCGTCTTCAGCGATCACTTGATCAAGAAAGAATGCCACCAATTCCTCTTGAATTGCTCGCATGCAAGCTGGTGCTAGGAGTTCATCCCGCTTCCGAAACATCTAATTTGAAGAAGGGGGTCAATACATATATATATGAATGAATGAAACTAAATACAAATGATGGTAATAAAATAAATTTGTGAATGTTGTTATTTACGTACTTCATATTGTTCGTCAGAGTACCCGCCCCGCTCACAGGTCATGTGGCGGATGGACTCGCAGACGTAGTATCCACAGAAATCATTCCCTTTTTCCTGCCACAACCACTTTACAAGAAATAGAGGTCAATCAAACTGATAAGCAAGAATGCTAAATGGTATTGATGAAACTAGCGCTTGAATCACTAGGAGATGCACGGAACATGCTACTATAGTACTTACTTTCGGGTGTCTAAATTCCAGCTCCTTCTGCAGTCCCAGAACTTTTCTGGTGAATTTTCTCCAAACCCTGCCGGACAAAGAAAACAATTACTTGATATCAGGAAATGAACAAAGTTGCTGATATGGTGGATAATGATGGATTTAACTTACTTCTTGAGGATTTCAGTCATGTCCGCATACTCCTGGGGATCTTTTCATTTAGAGTCCAAGACAGTTACTACTCCCTGCTCAAGCCTAATCTCTAGGAGAATATAGTGGAAACTGCACACGCATGCATAACTCATCAATTACATTACTATAACCTGGACTAATATATAAGGGAAACCGAATATGCACAAGACAGTAACACTCACTTGAAGTTGTAAGGAAAGAGTATTATATCTTTGTTTTCATTTTTTTGAATGATCGTAGCAAGTTGGCCTCGGTATCTCCGGGACGATGTTGAACCTCAGTTGCATCTATGAGATATGTGTTAACGAACCCAATATCACCGATTTGTCTTTTCTTCAATTCGGCGATCTTCATTCTGCATAATATAGTGAGGATAATTATAAATACATGCAATGAAAGAGATGAGCTATATAGAGAGACTTAATGACAGAAGTAGTAGTACTTACAGACAGTAGCAGGTGATCGTTGTTTTATCGAGGGCCAATTGATTGAAAAACTGATAGAACTCCTCAAATGGAATAGGAAACAGTTCAATTCCAACGAGGTCATGCTCCAGTTTAACTCTCGCATACAAAGTACTCCTCCCCCCAGACTCTCTGCAGATTTTCAAGTACCAATCATGTAATCTTCGCATCATTGTTGTTAAAGATTTTTCATCTTTGATGAGAGGCTTCCCGTACTCGTATCTGTGTATCTGCACCTCCATGGGATCATAATGTACATCGTCGGGCAGGTAATCGTCAACATTGCCATAACCGGGCACCATCCTCGGATCGACGATGTCGCTAGGCACCTTGAGGGGGGGGGCACGATTGCTTCGCTTGTTCGCCGAGATGGGCAATTTGTTTCCCAGCTGATCGTCGTTCTTTCAGCCTTTAATCACTGACTGTACTTCCCGACCGCTCTGCTTCAGCCCATGTCTTTGCAATAATGCGCTCATAGTTGCCTTTCGGTGGAGACTTGGGTGGTTTTGCCAGGTCAACCAGAGTGCGCTTCACTTTCACCGGATCTACCTTCTCCTCCGGGGTCCTCTCATATGGTAACTTCTCTGGAGTCTTCAGAGAAGGACCAAATCTGTATGTCCTCCCGCCTCTGGTTGTACTGCTAGACGCCGACCGAGCAGACGGAGTGGTTGTCTTCTTTACTTGCTTACGAGGCGGAGGAGAAAGACCATGACGAGGCGGAGAAGGAGGAGGCTGGCTGCTCGGGCGCGTCGGCGCAGGCGGAGAAGGAGGCGGAGTGCCGCCACGCGCCGGAGAAGGAGCCGGCCGAGGGCCCTGATCGTCACTCGCCGGAGGAGGAGGCGGTGGAGGAGGCGGAGTGCCCTGACTCACCGGAGGAGGAGGAGGAGGCGGAGGCCTCCAGTTCAGAAGGTTGATGAGCTCCTTCCGCCATAGGCATGGAGTCTTCAGAGCAGACCCCAGCCGAGTCTCCCCTTCACCGGTAGGGTGGTCAAGCTGGAGGTCCTCAAATCCCTCCGTTATTTCATCCACCATCACCCTAGCATATCATTCTGGAATCTGCCGGTAGTGAAAAGTTGCGCCGGGTTCAGTAGGATAAACAGAGCCAACAACCGCCTTGACCTTCACATTCATCCATTGCGTCATAAGGTGGCAATTTTGAGACTCCGTGATAGCATCCACGGGATAGCTGGCAGGAGCCATCAAGGCATGCTCCAGCTGAAGCAGCTCGGTTGAAGCCACGCTGCTTCTGCGTTGAGATGGCGGGGTAGCTTCGGGGAAGGCTTCGGCAGTACGTTTGCTGTGATTTGCTTCTCGTTCCTCTATCGCGTCTACCCTTGCTTGCAGCGCCTGCATTTGGGTCTGCTGCACTTTTTTCCTCCTCTCATGGGATTTGTAACCGACTGCGTCCGGAAACCCAACCTTCCATGGAATGGATCCTGGTGTGCCTCGTGTCCGTCCAGGGTGCTCAGGATTCCCGAGGGACATTGTGAGCTCGTCGTTCTCTCTGTCTAGAAAGAACTTCCCTTGCTGCGCTGCTTCGTTATACTGCTTAATCTTCCTGACTGGTATGTCCATTTGATCGTTCGTCCAAATGCACTTCCCTGTTACAGGGTCCAAGGTTCCGCAGCCCCGAAGAACCAAGTCCAGCAACGGTCTGGCCAGCTAATTGTCTCTGGTTCGATCCCTTTATCAACCAGATCATTCTCAGTCTTGGCCCACTTAGGCCGGGCTACGAGGTAGCCACCTGACTCCGTGCGATGGTGAAGCATCTTCTTCGCAGCATTTTGCTTGTTTGTCGCCGACATCTTCTTACTCTTTTCCGATGTCTTGTGGGCCACAAATGTGGGCCAGTGATCTCTGATCTTCTCATATCTGCCCTTGAATTCTGGTGTCTCATTATTTTCGACAAACTTATTCAGCTCTTTCTTCCACCTCCTGAATAGTTCTGCCATCCTCTTAAGAGCAAAAGACTTGATTAATTGCTCTTTAACTGGGTTCTCTGGATTATCCTCTGGCGGTAGGGTGAAATTTGACTTCAGCTCAATCCAAAGATCATTTTTCTGCATATCATTGACATAAGACACCTTAGGGTCTTCTGTAGCCGGCTTAAACCATTGCTGGATGCTTATCGGGATCTTGTCCCTAACCAGAACCCCGCACTGAGCAACAAATGCGCTCTTTGTCCGGAGGGGTTCAATCGGTTGGCCGTTGGGCGCGATTGCTATGATCTCAAACTTTTCATCCGAGCTCAACTTTTTCTTCGGGCCTCGTCTCTTTACCGAAGTTGTGCTTGATCCGGAGGGCTAGAAAAAAGAACAAAGACTTAATTAATATGTGTACATACCAAAACAATGAATGCATCAATCAGCTAGTCAGCACAGGCTTAACTAATATATATACCTGGCCGGACTCGGTTCGGTCACCGGAGCCGTCATCACGGTCTCCTTCTTGCACCGGCATTGGGTCACCGGAGCCGTCCTCATGTTCTTATTCTTGCACCGGCATTAGGTCACCGTAGCCAGCTTGTTCACCCTCTCCTTCCAGACCATTGGTGTCGTTGAGAAACAACGAGACAGCATCACTTCCTTCTGCGATTATGTCCCTCAACAACACTTCTTTTGCTTCGTCTAGGGCAGTGTCCATAGTTTCTACAAATATTTTACAACATGGCAATTATTATTCAAACATGACAGATGGATATATTAGTGCCAAACGTAGAACTAGCTACCTAATCATAGTAAGGAATCATATATATTAATTAGTGGCCTCGACCCCCCCCCCCACGTGTTGAAGCTATCGGGAGGGGTATATATCGACAACGATAACACTACATATATATGTCCCTCGATGACCCTTGTTCCCGATAAAAAAAGAGGAAGAAGAAGAAAAAAGAGGAGAAGAAAGAATAGAGGAGAAGAACTCCTCTATTCTTTCTTCTCCTCTTTTTTTTCTTCTTCCTCTTCTTTTTTTATCCTGTTCTTCCTCTCATGTTCGAGAGGATCGTCGAGGGGTCGGAAGGTTTCCTAGTGTCAAAGGATTCAACAAAACCATGTCTTCATCATTAGGCGAAAGTAACATGTGCATGATGGTACGAAGCTCTCCAAAGTTATTTTGGAACGGAGTCCCAGATAAGATAATTCGCTTTTTGGTACAAAGTTCAGCAACACCTTCCAAATATCGTTATTTGGAAGGCCTTTACTGAAATTCATACAAAAAGGCAAATTATCCTATCTGGGACACCATTCCAAAATAACTTTGGAGGACTTTGTCATGCCCTGGTTACTTCCGGCTAATGATGAAGCCATGTATTTCTTCAATACTTTGACACTAGGAAACCTCTCTCGACCCCTCGGCGATCCTCGACCCCTCGAACCCTCGACAACCCTGGAACCCTCGACCCCTAGACGACCCTGGAACCCTCGACCCTCGATCCCTAGACCCTATAGAACCCTCGAACCCTCGACCCTGAAACCCTCGACCCTTGACCCCTTAACGACCCTCGACCCTCTACCCTAGTTCCCGACCCTCGACCCCTCGGCGATCCTCGACACCCTCGTTCCCGATAAAAATTAAGAAGAAGAAGAAGAAGAAGAAGAAGAAGAAGAAGAAGAAGAAGAAGAAGAAGAAGAAGAAGAAGAAAGAGGAGAAGAAGAAAGGAATAGCTAGAGGAGAAGATTAAAGAAAAAAAGAAGAAAAAAAGAGGAGAAGAAGAAAGGAATAGTGGAGAAGAAGAGAAAATAGAATAATCTATTTTCTCTTCCTCTCCACTATTCCTTTCTTCTTCTCCTCTTCTTTTTCTTCTTTTTTCTTCTTCTTATTTATTTCTCCTCTTCTTTTCCTCTCCTCTTCTTCTTTCTTTCCTCTTCTTATTTTCTTCTTTCCTATCATTCTTTTTCTAAAATTGTAACTTTTGCATATATAAAACTTTTCTAAAATTGTAACTTTCTATATAAAACTTTCCTATCGGGAGGGGGTTATATCGACCCCCCCCCCTCGTGTTGAAGAAAATGAAGAAGATATAAAAAGAGGAGAAGAAGAAAGGAATAGAGGAGAAGATCGAAGAAAAAAAAGAAGAAAAAAAGAGGAGAAGAAGAAAGGAATAGAGGAGAAGAAGAAAAAAATAGAAATTAGAAGAAGAAAGGAATAGAGGAGAAGAAGAAAAATAGAATTTTTTTCTATTTTTTCTTCTTCTCCTCTTCCTTTTCTTCCTCTACTCTTCTTCTCCTTTTTCCTCTTCTTATTTTCCTTTTTCCTCTCCTACATATATAAAACTTTTCTAAAAATGAGAGTAACCTAAAATGTACTAAATCAGAGAACATATATAGATAATCCTTTTCTAAATATTTAAACCTAACTTTTGCATATATGAACATTTATACACAGAGAACATAAAAACATATATACTCTTTTACAACCACAAAAATTACTCCAACTTCATGACAGTACCCACACTCCATTTCACCAAAAACCTTCTGATCCATAGTTTAAATTTTTTAAATTTCATTCAAATGAAATTTGAACCGGATTCAAATTCCTTGCTGAAAACCTATTCTAAACCAATCAAAAAATTCTGAAATTTTGCCATCACCTTTTTCTTGCATCAGTACCTCACCACAGAAAATATCATAAATCCTAAAAATGCCCAAAGTCATCTAGCATTTGATCAAACACCCTCTATATGCACTGTTCATATCTGTAAAAAAATTCAGACATTTCAGAAAAGTTTGCTGCTGCTCCACTCCTTCTCCTCTCCTTCTGCTCTTCAATGCGTCGGGGCCGGCGGCGACCATGGAGCTGCAGGGGCAGAGAGCAAGGGCGCACTCGATCGGGACCATGGGAAAGGGGGGGCTCACTTCGAGGGGGGCGGCGATGGCATGAGTCCGGGACGAGGACGGCGGGCTCGGGGCGGCACGCGGTGACGGCGCGCGGCCGGCGACAGGGACGAGGAGGGGTGGGCTCGGGGAGGCACGCAGCGACGGGGACAACGAGGACGGCGGGCTCAGGGATGCCGGCGATGAGGACGACGCGGGCAAATGGAGGCGACGACGTTGGCGGCGGCGGCGTAGACGGCGAGGTGGAGTAGCCTGACGGCGTCGTCGGCGGGGGAGGGGGGAACTGGCGATGCAAACTGAAAATTTTCATAAGTGTTTGTTATATAGTCCAAGCTTTAGTCCCGGTTGGTGGCATAAACCGGGACTAATTCCCCCTTTAGTCCCGGTTGGTGGCACCAACCGGGACCAAATGCCAATTTTCAGCAGCCCAAAGGGCGGGAAGCAGCGGCCTTTGGTCCTGGTTGGTGGCGCCAACCGGGACTAAAGGAGGGCATTGGTCACGGTTCGTGCCACGAACCGTGACCAATGCCCCCTTTAGTCCCGGTTGGTGCCACCAACCGGGACCAATGGCCTTGTGCTGCCCCGCGCCCAAAAGTTTAGTCCCACCTCGCTAGTTGAGAGGGCTCGGGAGTGGTTGATAAGCGCTGCTGCGCCCACCCTCCCGAGCTCCTCTCAACTACAGGCTTTCGGGCCTAATCTGTCACTGCAATACCTGTGGGCCTGCTGGGCCTGCAGCGGGCCTGAATCCTGGCCCATTGTAGGGTTTCTAGTCGTATTCAGGCCGTGGTGGCCCAGTAGGTGGCATTTTTTTTGTTTTTTTTGTTGCTTTATTTATTTTCTTTTGTTTTTTGCTTTATTTTTTAATTCTGTATGCTTTTAGTTTTAGAAAAATTATAAACTTTTTGTTAATGCCATTAGTTTTCAAATTTGAAAATAATTTTTTAGTTTTTTAGTTTTCTTTGTTGCTTTATTTATTTTATTTTGTGATTAACTTTACTATAAAAATAGTTTTTTCCTGTTTTTTTATTTGTTTTTTGCATTATTTATTTTCTTTTGTTTTTTGCTTTAATTTTTAATTCTGTTTGCTTTTAGGTTAGCAAATTATAAACTTTCTGTTAGTGCCATTAGTTTTACAAAAATTATAAACTTTTTGTTAGTGCCATTAGTTTTCAAATTT
>NC_041384.1:698247879-698257512 GCF_002162155.2 Triticum dicoccoides
TATTTTGTGATTAACTTTACTATAAAAATAGTTTTTTCCTGTTTTTTGGATTTGTTTTTTGCATTATTTATTTTCTTTTGTTTTTTGCTTTAATTTTTAATTCTGTTTGCTTTTAGGTTAGCAAAATTATAAACTTTCTGTTAGTGCCATTAGTTTTAGAAAAATTATAAACTTTCTGTTAGTGCTATTAGTTTTCAAATTTGAATAGTTAAAATTTGAATTCTTTGAAAATTGTTTGAATCACAAGTTTGTGATTAACTTACTAAAAATGAGAATAGATGCGCTTGTAGAGAAAATTCAACCTAAATTCCTAGTAAATTTCTATGAATTTCAGAGAAATTCACTATGAATTTAGGTTAAACTTTTCTCTATTAGGGCATCTATTTTCACTTTGAGAGGAGCTCAACAAGGCAGCGAGGGAAGGGCTTATAAACCGGTGTGATCCCCCTTCGGTTGGCGAGGTGGGACTAAACTCGGCCCGCAACGAGGACCAACCCTTTAGTCCCGGTTTGTGGCACAAACCAGGACTAATGGTCATGGGACAGGGGCGAGGAGCAAAATTATAAACTTTCTGTTAGTGCCATTAGTTTTAGAAAGTTGAAAGTTGAAAGTTGGCATGGGCCAGGGACTAATGGTCATGGTATTACAAGGGCCGAACCATAAGACATGAAAGCATTTCAAATGAACTCTGAAAAAGTTGAAAGTTGGGATGGTATCATAATTTCACCCACATAGCATGTGCATGTACAAAACGGACAATGGTAGCATGTTTGTGTGTTACAAAGTTGCGGGAGAAAGTCTTCACTTTTTCTTCGCTTGTGTCATTTGCTTATTGCGCCGTAACCATGGATAATCTTCATTGTTTATCAGGATGCTTGGGTCAGCCTTGACATTGAAGGGAGGAATTTCATGAAACTTTTCATAATCTTCAGACATGTCTGTCTTGCCGTCCACTCCCAGGATGTCCCTTTTTCCTGAAAGAACTATGTGGCGCTTTAGCTCATCGTATGATGTATTCGCTTCCTTATCTTTTCTTTTTCTCGGTTTGGTAGACATGTCCTTCACATAGATAACCTGTGCCACATCATTGGCTAGGACGAACGGTTCGTCAGTGTACCCAAGATTTTTCAGATCCATTGTTGTCATTCCGTACTATGGGTCTACCTGTACCCCGCCGCCTAACAGATTGACCCATTTGCACTTAAACAAGGGGACCTTAAAATTAGGTCTGTAGTCAAGTTCCCATATGTCCACTATGTAACCATAATATGTATCCTTTCCGCTCTCGGTTGCTGCATCAAAGCGGACACCGCTGTTTTGGTTGGTGCTCTTTTGATCTTGGGCGATTGTGTAAAATGTATTCCCATTTATCTTGTATCCTTTGTAAGTCAATACAGTCAAAGATGGTCCCCTGGACAACAAGTACAACTCATCACAAACAGTGTTGTCACCTCTAAGACGTGTTTCCAACCAACTGCTGAAAGTCCTGATGTGTTCACATGTAATCCAGTCATCGCACTGCTCCGGGTGTTTGGAGCGCAGACTGTTCTTGTGTTCATCGACATACGGGGTCACCAAGGTAGAGTTCTGTAAAACTGTGTAGTGTGCTTGAGACCAAGAATATCCGTCCCTGCATATTATTGAGTCTCTTCCAAGAGTGCCTTTTCCAGTCAGTCTCCCCTCATACCGCGATTTAGGGAGACCTATCTTGTTAAGGCCAGGAATGAAGTCAACACAAAACCCGATAACATCCTCTGTTTGATGGCCCATGGAGATGCTTCCTTCTGGCCTAGCGCGATTACAGACATATTTCTTTAGGACTCCCATGAACCTCTCAAAGGGGAACATATTGTGTAGAAATACAGGCCCCAGGATGACAATCTCATCGACTAGATGAACTAGGACGTGCGTCATGATATTGAAGAAGGATGGTGGGAACACCAGCTCGAAACTGACAAGACATTGCGCCACATCACTCCTTAGCCTTGGTACGATTTCTGGATCGATCGCCTTCTGAGAAATTGCATTGAGGAATGCACATAGATTCACAATGGCTAATTGGACGTTTTCCAGTAGAAGCCCCCTCAATGCAACCGGAAGCAGTTGCGTCATAATCACGTGGCAGTCATGAGACTTTAGGTTCTGAAACTTTTTCTCTGGCATATTTATTATTCCCTTTATATTCGACGAGAAGCCAGTCGTGACCTTCATACTGAGCAGGCATTCAAAGAAGATTTCTTTCTCTTCTTTCGTAAGAGCGTAGCTGGCAGGACCTTTATACTGCTTCGGAGGCATGCCGTCTTTTTCGTGCAAATGTTGCAGGTCCTCCCGTGCCTCAGGTGTATCTTTTGTCTTCCCATACACGCCCAAGAAGCCTAGCAGGTTCACGCAAAGGTTCTTCGTCACGTGCATCATGTCGATTGAGGAGCGGACCTCTAGGTCTTTCCAGTAGGGTAGGTCCCAAAATATAGATTTCTTCTTCCACATGGGTGCGTGTCCCTCAGCGTCATTCGGAACAGCTAGTCCACCGGGACCCTTTCCAAAGATTACGTAGTGTAAATCATTGACCATAGCAAGCACGTGATCACCGGGGCGCATGGCGGGCTTCTTCCGGTGATCTGCCTCGCCTTTGAAATGCTTGCCTTTCTTTCGACATTGATGGTTGGTCGGAAGAAATCGACGATGGCCCAGGTACACATTGTTCCTACATTTGTCCAGGTATATACTTTCAGTGTCATCTAAACAGTGCGTGCATGCGTGGTATCCTTTGTTTGTCTGTCCTGAAAGGTTACTGAGAGCGGGCCAATCGTTGATGGTCACGAACAGCAACGCATTAAGGTTAAATTCCTCCTGTCTGTGCTCATCTCACGTACGTACACCGTTTTCATTCCACAGCTGTAAAAGTTCTTCAACTAATGGCCTTAGGTACACATCAATTTCGTTGCCGGGTTACTTAGGGCCTTGGATGAGAACTGGCATCATAATGAACTTCCGCTTCATGCACATCCAAGGAGGAAGGTTATACATACATAGAGTCACGGGCCAGGTGCTGTGATTCTTGCTCTGCTCCCCGAAAGGATTAATGCCATCCGCGCTTAAAGCAAACCATACATTCCTTGGGTCCTTTGCAAACTCATCCCAGTACTTTCTGTCAATTTTTCTCCACTGCGACCCATCAGCGGGTGCTCTCAACTTCCCATCTGTCTTTCGGTTCTCACTGTGCCATCGCATCAACTTGGAATGCTCTTCGTTTCTGAACAGACGTTTCAACCGTGGTATTATAGGAGCATACCACATCACCTTCGCAGGAACCCTCTTCCTGGGGGCTCGCCGTCAACATCACCAGGGTCATCTCGTCTGATCTTATACCGCAATGCACCGCATACCGGGCATGCGTTCAGATCCTTATATGCACCGTGGTAGAGGATGCAATCATTAGGGCATGCATGTATCTTCTCCACCTCCAATCCTAGAGGGCATAAGACCTTCTTTGTTGCGTATGTACTGTCGGGCAATTCGTTATCCTTTGGAAGCTTCTTCTTCAATATTTTCAGTAGCTTCTAAAATCCTTTGTCAGCCACAGCATTCTCTGCCTTCCACTGCAGCAATTCCAGTATGGTACCGAGCTTTGTGTTGCCATCTTCACAATTGGGGTATAACCCTTTTTTGTGATCCTCTAACATGCGATCGAACTTCAACTTCTCCTTTGGACTAATGCATTGCGTCCTTGCATCGACAATGACCCGGCGGAGATCATCATCATCAGGCACATCGGCTGGTTCCTCTTGATCTTCAGCAGCTTCACCCGTTGCAGCATCATTGGGCACACCGTCTGGTTCCTCTTGATCTTCACCAGCTCCCCCCGTTGCAGCATCACCGTATTCAAGGGGCACATAGTTGTCATCGTAGTCTTCTTCTTCGCCGTCTTCCATCATAACCCCTATTTCTCCGTGCCTCGTCCAAACATTATAGTGTGGCATGAAACCCTTGTAAAGCAGGTGGGAGTGAAGGATTTTCCGGTTAGAGTAAGACCTCGTATTCCCACATTCAGTGCACGGACAACACATAAAACCATTCTGCTTGTTTGCCTCAGCCGCATCGAAAAACTCATGCACGCCCTTAATGTACTCGCGGGTGTGTCTGTCAGTGTACATCCATTGCCGGTTCATCTGCGTGCATTATATATAATTAAGTGCCCAAATTAATAGAAGTTCATCATCACATTAAAACCAAAGTGCATACATAGTTCTCATCTAACAACATATAGCTCTCCAGAGCATCTAATTAATTAAACCATACATTAAAACTATGTAAAACACTTCAATGCAAAAACAAATGCGATCATAATCGCAACCAAGGTAACAATTGATCCAATGGCATAATGATACCAAGCCTCGGTATGAATGGCATATTTTCTAATCTTTCTAATCTTCAAGCGCATTGCATCCATCTTGATCTTGTGATCATCGACGACATCCGCAACATGCAACTCCAATATCATCTTCTCCTCCTCAATTTTTTTATTTTTTCCTTCAACAAATTTTTTTCTTCTTCAACTAAATTTAACCTCTCGACAATAGGGTCGGTTGGCATTTCCGATTCACATACATCCTAGATAAATAAAATCTATGTCACGTTGGTCGGCATGATTTTCATAAACAATAAATGAACCAATAGTTATAAAGATAATATACATACCACATCCGAATCATAGACAGGACGAGGGCCGACGGGGGCGGATACCAAAACCATCGCACTATATAAGATGCAATAATAAATGTAAGAAAATGATACAAGTATCTATCTAAACATACAAGTAAGAATATTTTTTTCCTTTCAGAAAGAAGATAAGAACAAGAGGCTCACCACGGTGGTGTCGGTGATGAGATCGGCGCGGGTGATCGACGGTGGTGAAGACGGGGACGGGGCGTGACGGACCGCTAAATCTAGACAAATCTCGAGGAAAATGGAGCTTGGAGGTCGAGCTTCAAGAGGAGAAAGCTTAAGTAGTGTGGCTCGGGCATTCCATCGAACACCTCATGTGCATAGGAGGTGAGCTAGAGCACCACAAAGCCCTCTCCCCCTTGGCCAGAGAAAAACAGAGCACTGGGGTGCTCTGCTCGCGAGCGAGGGGTATATATAGGCACCTCATTGGTCCCGGTTGGTGACATGAGCCGGGACTAAAGGGGAGCCTTTGGTCCCGGTTCAAGCCACCAACCGGGACCAATGGTGGTGGGCCAGGAGCGAGGCCCATTGTTCTCGGTTCATCCCACCAACCGGGACCAAAAGGTCCAGATGAACCGGGATCAATGGCCCACGTGGCCCGGCCGGCCCCCTGGGCTCACGAACCGGGACCAATGTGGTCCCGGTTCTAGACTGAACCGGGACTAATGGGCTGACCCGGCCTGGACCAAAGCCCTGTTTTCTACTAGTGAGATGAGTTCTACTCCGAAACCCTGATACTCCGAAAGAGTTTGTCCTGTTTGTACATGAAGTGCGTCCAGTTTTTGCCGTGACCCTCTCTACTCTTTCGCGCATGTTATGCGGGTGATATGATGATACCATGCCAAGTTTCAACATTTTCAGGATTTATTTTGTAGTGATTTTCAATTTCACGGTCATTTAGCTCTCTAAACAATTAGGTAAATGACCGAAAAACAACAAATCATGTCAGAACATGTTGGAAATTGATGACGTCACTTTGAATGCTGCATACTGAATACAAAAGAAGTCCGGAGTTCAAATAAGTTATTAAAACATTGAAGTGGTCGTGTAACAGATGAGTTCTCGTCCGAAACCCTGATACTCCGAAAGAGTTTGTCCAGTTTGTACACGAAGTGCGTCCAGTTTTTGCCGTGACCCTCTCTACTCTTTCGCACATGCTATGCGGGTGATATGATGATACCATGCCAAGTTTCAACATTTTCAGGATTCATTTTGTAGTGATTTTCAATTTCATGGCCATTTAGCTCTCTAAACAATTAGGTAAATGACCGAAAAACAACAAATGATGTCAGAACATGTTGAAAATTGATGACGTCGCTTTGAATGCTGCATACTGAACACAAAAGAATTCGGAGTTCAAATAAGTTATTAAAAATAAAAAATAGGTGCAATGCTGGTTAATTTGCTTCAAGCCATTCGGAATAGTGTAGACTGCACTGCACATAGCTCAGTGCAATCTATGCTATTCCGCAAGGCTTGAACCTAATCAACATGCATGTGAGCATTGCAACTCTTCGTTATTGTCTGTGCACTCACGGCTTATAAACCGCTCATACTGCCTCTCTCTTAACGAGGTGGGACTAAAAATCAGCTTATAAAGAAACTATAGTACCGGTTCATGGCATGAACCGGTACTAAAGGTCTTCGTGAGGGCCCCAGCCTGACCATAGCCTGACACAGCCTCATTAGTACCGATTCGTGGCATGAACCGGTACTAAAGGTTGCCCACGAACCGGTAATGATGCCCGCCCGCCTAGTCGTGCTTCGTGGGGGCCCCAGCATGATCACATTAGTGCCGGCTCAAATTTAAACCGGCACTAATGTGCTTCACATTTGATCCTTTTTCTACTAATGGAATGGTACAATCGGGTGGAGTGCAGCCCCTTATATACTACTTACAAACCGACTATGGGCTAAAATATCTGCTAGCTCTTAGCTAAGCACTTACGTCACAGACTTACCTTAACTAGTAAGCTACGGCTTCTTACCGACTTGCCGACCTGCAGCTGTGTACGGCTATGCTGCTGCAGTTTTCACTTCGTAGCTAAGTTACTACTGCCGACATGCAGCCTTAGTAGACCAAGTTTGACTCAACAGTGCTCAGTTACACATCACACTGAATTGGTGCACTTGGATGAAGTGGGGAAATAAGCAAATAATGATGTGATACAGAGGAGCACATCAGTTTGTACTACCATCCCAGCAATTGTCTTTGAGGGCTACAAGAATAAGAAACTTTCAGTTGCAAGCTTCCGGCAATGAATGCAGGAAAGTGAAAGAACAAACTGATGAAACACAGGTCCCATAAAATTGGAACCAGCAATACCTGCTGATCAGAAGATATATTGGAGCAGTTCAAAGTGTTTGCTGCTCCTGTAGATTAATTAACCTTAGGGTTCTTCCTCCCGGGGAAGGCTTTTATAGCGAGTACTTTTGGTTTTGTTCTCTTGTGAAAAAAAACCCGTGCAGTACTCTGTTTTCCTACTCTGGTCGGTATCGATTTGTGAACTACGAGTCTGTATCTGATTTCACATGCTGGCTTACCAACAAGTTACAAAGTACAGTAGGCCCCTGATTATTGCATTCAGTTACTTAAATAACTTCAGTGTCAGGTAACTAGGTACAATGACCTCGAAGAGATATATACTTACGCAAAGAATATATAGATGTGAAATGATAACTAGTGGCTGTGCATGCAACACTCGCCCACGGGTCGATGTTCCAACTGCTACTACGAATTCTCAGCTTACTCTTGCCTTACATCGCCATAACCATGCTCATTCTGAACAAATTTGTTCCTTAGTATGCTCCAATCAACACATGTATCTCACTACTGGAGCAATTAATCTGGAAGATTTTCAGGTTGCAGGCTGCAGTGCCAGTCTTTTCAAGAGAACACTGCAACTCCTCGAAACAGGACAAATATAACCATGTCCAATTCTCACTACAAATCAATTATAACAGAACATTTCTTTGCGAAATTGGATATGATGGAATCATTTAATTTGATGAGCAGTACCCCAAAGGTCCTCTAAAAATCAGATCCAACTTGCAAGTCAACAAAGAGGAAAATATGCGTCTGTTCATCGTCAGCTTCAACAAAGGATAGAAGCATAAAACACCCAAAATGCTGACTATTTTCAGAAGACTTACAGGATAAAACGCAAAGTCAATTCTTCAGTACACAAAATAGTGACACGAGGCATACAAATAGGGATAGCTAACAATTTGGTACTAAGCAGACCACTAGATAAGTAAAATAAAGCAATCAATTCCTCAGCCAAAGAAAATAAACACATGATTCGGTTCAGTGAGCAAATATTTCAAATCAGAGCAAAATTACATTGAAATTTAACATCAACACATCTGTAGTCTTCACCTCAAAAGGATACCAAGAGAAGCAGAGTTCATGCAACCACATAACAGTCAGAGCATTCCATCATAACTAGTATACATCAATGCAAAAGCAAGCAGAGACCACAAGCTCATACTCCATCCAATTTATAGATACTGGATCTCATAAGGATACAGCAGCTAGGCTGTTAACAGCGTCAGAAGAAATGTGAAGCACTCACAGCATAACCTTCTAGAGCCCGGAAGAAGGTATGATGAACAAGACTTTGCTTAAGCCGATATACAGATCTACAGTGGCTTTGGCGATCATGATGGAAACTGGCAATCAATGTGCCACCACTGTCAACATGAAGCAGCCACACACCAACACTGGTCAGCAGGAGCACGCCACCATACACCGAAACAACGTCCACCTCCCAATGGCCATCATAACCTTCAAAGTTTCCCTTGATTTCCGCAACAGGCAATTCGATTCGGTATTTGAATTTCCAAACCTGGGTTTCGTAGTTGTGCAACACCCATATATCAACAAAACTCGTGGCATTGTTAGAGCAACTCTAGCAGACCCCGCATCCTCCCGACCCGCAAAACGTTTTTGCAGTTTGCGGAAAAACGTCTTTGCGGGTCGGCGCGGACGGCCGCAGTTGCAGACCCCGCATAATGAACCCGTAAAAAAGGATATTCCCAGAATACGTTTTTTTACCGGTTGGGGTTGCGGCGTCTGATCTAGCGCATCTCCTCCCGGCCCGCAAAACTTAAATTTGCAACTCAATTTGATCTAGCATATTGCATTGCTTTGACAACATTGGATACAAAAAGCATCACCAAATCTTTGCTAGAATAGCAAGACCAAATAAAACAAGAACTACAAGAATGAATTTTAGAAGATTTCCAATTTCCATAACTACTCCCACTAGTTGGACTAATATCTTCTCCATGCATTCGTTGTTGATCCGTGGATTCTTGATTTTGCATTCTTCTTTCTTCATCTTTGGTTCGGAAGAAGTAGATGTTGCTTCCCCTCTAGTTACACATGCAGCCGCATCGTTGCCTTCGATTGTACCAAGGAGTGCACTAACATCTATTAAATTTCTTTCTATCAACAAATCAATGTATTGCCCTTCCCAAAACCAAAATGAGCATCCTTGGTCCTACACAAAAGAATGAGCAACCTCGAAGTGAGCCACCGCAATTTAGCTAAAGAATGAACTGTGAAACGAGTTACCGCAAGTGCACGTACCCTGTCGTTTTCGCATTTGAAGAACACCCATCCGGGGTGCTTCGGCGTGCTCGAAGTGAGCCGCAGCACTTTTCGCGTGCAGTCGTCGCCCTCTATGAGCGGCATCGGCAAGCCACAAAGACGCTGCGCGAGCGCCGAGCCCGGTGGACGGCCGGACGAGTCCATGCCCGCAAACCTTCGGCGGCGGCGGGCGGACGAACTCGCACCTGCATGCGGCGATGCGCCCTTGCATGGGCTGCGGGAGAGGCTCCCCGACCACTCCATAGCTTGGCGCAGCAACCGGCGGCCGGAAAAAGCCAAATCCGGCGGCCCGC
>NC_041384.1:698258271-698266071 GCF_002162155.2 Triticum dicoccoides
CCGGCGTGCTCCTGCAGGTTGCGGTCGCCGGAATCTTGGGCGGCGGCCGGCGGCGCGCGCGAGAGGGGAGAGGAGAGGTGGTTGGTGGGAGAAAGCGCGGGATGAAATATCCCCCCACCAACCGCTTCCGCTTATATGCAGGGCACCGCAGCCGCGAGGGGGAAACCCGCCTTTTCCCAGGTTGGGCTCGGGATTTTGCCGCGCCCCCTAAAAATTTTTACAGGCCGGGGCGGAATGCAGGGTCTGATCGAGCGGGTTTTTCCGCCCCGGCCTGCATTTTGGCGGTTATTTTACGAGTTGGGGCAGGATGCAGGGTCTGCTAGAGTTGCTCTTATGGCTATAGATCCTGAGCGTGCCATCCATCTCAAAGATATACGAGTTGGTAGAAAAAATTGGAGCACGCATTTGCCGGAACGACTCATCTACTGCGTCAAATACTGTTATCAGCTTCGGATACCAATGTAGGCTATCACACACCCGGACAGGTAGGCTGAAGTATACAGCGAGGTAAGTCGATGGTGCCTCCGGCCACGCGATGTGCCTTGGCGGCTGGCCGGAGCCCAATGCTAAGATATAGCAGCCAGTTTGGTCTTTAGATGAGCCCATGGAGCTCCACCGTTGCAGTAACAGCCGGTAGAGTACTCGCCGGTCGGTCAATGTGCGTACATCCCCAAGGTCTTGAAGTCCCAGGGTGGCAGGAGGGAGGCATGCTCACGCGTGACCAGGTTGATGATGGAAAGGCGGGTGCGAGAGCCAGTAACTTCATGCTTGGAGAGGACGAGGAGGCCGTCGTAGGAGGCCTCTAGATAGAAGGTGTTAGAGTTTATGTGTAACTAGAACATGAAGGCGCACCGCGCCCGTCCATCTTGAGAAAAGAAAGATATATAATCAAGATGGTAACACATGATTCTATTTGAACAGTTCAAATTAGTAAGGTTTATCGTTAGCAGTATATTTGTTTTTGAAGAATTAAGCATTTTCAGTGTAAAAACTTGTCTGAATGGTTATGCTAAACCATATCTTTCAGATGAAATTTTATGGACAATAAATCAGGAGCTGAATAAACAGAGTAAGAGAAACTGTTACATTTTTGTTTTTACTCGATAACAGTCACAAATATTAATGATTAAATTACATGTCAAGCACCATGTGCAAAGCACAGACTAACACTGACGACTTGCTGTGGTGATTAAATTCAATGTTATTCAGACCAAAAACAACTACATCCTTCCAGGTAGTTTTGTCTGCAACGATGGTTTTAAATAGCTGGAAGGCCAAAAACAACCATCTGTATACTTCACATCCATCACACATGATGCTGCATGGCTTGATCACAGTATGTGAAATATGAAAATACTTCTTAGCTGAACCATGCTGTTTGAAACCTTCTATGGAAGACGAACAATTACATTAATAGCAACACATAAGAACAAATAACAAATTATCCATACAGGAAAGGACTCGAGAGAAATCAAACATATTACTATAATCCTGTTTTCCTTGTAAGATGCATATTATGTCTCTCCATGAGAGCATGTTTGCCAGCAATAGAGGGAGGGATATGGATATTGCTAGCTATTAAAAAATATGGGCAAATAAAGTCTTGTAAAAATCTAACCATTTGAATCTAAAAAATAAAGAAAATAAGGGCACTGTGCCACTATCGTAAAGATTGGCTAAAGGGAGCAGCAAGCAATAGATCAACCCTTATTATGAACAGTTCGTGTTCATATTTTGATTGGACTAAATAGATCTGTATCCTTCAAGTAAGAATGCCTTCTCTTGAAGATGATAGCCATATACTTGATCAGAGACTTGAATATTTCATTTTACGATGAATATGATGTAGGAAGACCTAAAATTTCTTCTCCATAATAAAACATGTATAGGAGCATCTTGTTTCTATAGTTTTCTATTGAGGACAATTAAATTTTTACCATTTTTTGCTTCTCTTTAAAAGGAGACTAAAGAGATATGCATAGATATCTTAACAAATGCATCCTACCTGCAGGCTATAAAGGGTACGTTCACGTCTGCCAAAACAGCATGTCGAAGAATGCTGAGAGTTCATGGGATATGCAAGTTCAGTACTCAATACAGTAGGGATATGTAGGAAACATATGAAGATGACTGTGTTACCTTGCCGGTGGCAACATAATATTTGTTCTGCTGAAAATAGAAATGACTGTCAGTTATCCGCTAAATTACTTTGTTAAACACATAAATACAGATTACGCACATTATAGGAAAGACATGTTTTTTACCTAAGTACCCTTGGCCACTTCACATTGAGAAGAAAAGCAAAAAAATTGTATGGGAGAACTAAAATATGCTTCGTGTGTTGTGTCTGCCACTCTGCCTCACACTCACGGTGCAAGTGTTGATAGTATATACCCCTATGCTCTTTCCAGCTACTCTGATTACTCCTGATGAGACAAACATGCACCATGGCCATGCGGCAAAAAAAGGAAAAGAAAGCTAGGATCTTGGAGCATCAGTGTCTGTTCTTTGTGTGTACTGCCGAGGTTAAACAAGTGTGTTAACCATGATATTCTTAGTCTGGTGAAATTATGTATGCATTGATAATTAGAGATTAAAGAGTAAAGCTAGCAAACCTCATATCTTGCCGGACGCCTGACATGCCGTGTCATGACCATGGATCCAGATTTGTTCCATGCATAATTCATCTTCATCCTGGCACGGCTCACGGACACTTGCATTGTTCCCTTCTTCTTTGTCCCTTAGCTTTGATATTCTCTTTCCTAATAACAATAATATAAAGATTCCATGGTTTTGATGCTGAGATTTTCTTAAACATAAACATACTTATGTGCCAAAAGATTGCACATGGTGAATATGCATATATCATACATTTCTAGAAAGCTAGGTACATGAGAAAATTAATCATGCATCGCTAAGCAGGTGAATAAAATTCCCGAGAGAATTGAGCATAATCATCAGATAAATATGTTCAATGGGAATTGTCGATCAGGTTACTTACATAGTTCTGCAGAAGGGGTAGTGCAGCAGGGATATATTGTAACACTACTCCCCTACTCCCACCTCCCCATGTTAGAGAGAGAGAGAGGGCTTCTTCACCAAACGTGCTAGGTTTGGTGCAGCCATGAAGGCGAGGGGAAAGGGGTTGAGAAGCTGTGGATGCGCCTCCACGGAGGCCACCTCCGAATCTGGATACCGCTGCACAGCCGGCGAAATGGTAGGACAAGATGGCCACGATGGTGGATGGGTGCAGATCGCATCGCCGTCTTCCATGGATCCAGAGAGACAGCTATTTCTCCTCTTGCGTTCTTGTGCCGCCGCCACATCCTTCCCTCCTCTTGTGATCTCGTGCTGCTGCCATATCGTACGGTATGCAGCCAAGAAGAGAGAGCATCGAAGGTGGGCTACGGGAAAGGCATGGTCGCGGCTGTGGTGACGGGGAAGGAGCAGCTAGCAGAAGGGCATGGCAGAGGCAGCGACCGCGACGCATAGGGTTTGCGCGATGCTGAAGGAGATTAACAGAAAAAGGAGGAGTGCGCATTTGTATCTGGGAATTTTAGGTGGTCTGATAGACTGGACCTGGGCCTACTACCATACGGCCCGATTATGGACGAAAAACGTAGCTCGTTCCGCGGAGCAGCGGCCCGCTAAACGGTGAGTGAAGCGCGTGAGCGACCTGGGACGACCAGAGCTGATCTCGATCGTGCGTTTGAGGGATCTGATGGCTGAGAGTCTCAAAGCGTTGTGGAGGCTCGTAGCTAGGTGTGTTATACTGTTTTTTAATACGTTTGTAATGTCAACTAAACCCCTCTTTCTCTCTCTCTCTCTTATCTCATAGCACATCTAACCACTGAATCCTGGAGATCGGTAGGTTTCCAACTTGTACTCCAAGCTTGTCCTTGCGCCCTGATCAATATAAATCCAACGCGGCTCCCTTACGAGGGAGTAGAAATGCTTCCTGCCATGGTATACAGAGCCAACCTCTTTCCATCTATCTAGCCAGAAAAGCTTCTCCTTCGATCACCACCACCAGATCACGATCACCACACCACCATGTCCTCCTCGGCCACTAACGCCATCAACCTTGGTGCTCCACCAGCCGAGAAACTCACCAGAACCAACTATATCCTATGGAGGACCCAGGTCATGCCGGGACTGCGAGGAGCGCAAGTCACCGGCCTCCTGGATGGATCCGACGCTGCTCCACCGAAGACAGTGCAGCAGCAGCAGGCGGACAAGACCACGGCAGAGGAGCCAAACCCTCTGTATGCGCAATGGATCTCGAAGGACCAGCAGGTCCTGAGTTATCTCCTGAATTCTCTGTCAAAAGAGATTCTCGCCCAAGTCACGAGTAAGGAGACAACTTTTGATCTTTGGACTGTTATGACCACTATTTTTGCCTCGCAGTCCCAATCTCGCATCACAAACTTGCGGATTGCCATCACCAACACCAAGAAGGGATCCATGTCGAGCACCTCCTACATCGCCAAGATGAAGAACCTGCCGGATGAGCTTGCCGCGGCGGGTCGCCCTGTCTCTGATCCAGAGATGGTCGACTACGTGCTTGCGGGTCTCGACGGAGACTATGACGCTGTTGTGGTGGCTATCGGCGCAGTTAAGTCGACGATCTTAGTTGACGATCTCTTCGCCCAGATCGCGGCGTTCGATCAGCGGGTGGAGATGCTAGGCGATGGCGTCGGTGCTGGCTTCAACTCCTCAACGAACATGGCGTACACGGGACGCGGGCGCGGCTACAACAGGGGGCGTGGTCGCGGCTACAGCAGAGGTCGTGGCCGAGGCAGGCGCTCCTCCCCGAGTCCATCTGGCGGCAACGGCGGCAGCGGCGGTGGCCGCGGCCGCCCACAGCAACAACGGCAGCAGCAGGTTCGTGATTATCCGGAGTGTCAGATCTGTCACAGGCACCATCCAGGGGGCGCCCGTGACTGCTGGCACAGGTATGACGAAGAGGAGCCTGAGGATAAGGGGGCCAACATGGTCATCGATTCCTACGTCGTTGACACGAACTGGTATGCGGACACCGGCGCCACCCACCACATCACCGGAGAGCTGGACAAGCTGACCATCCGGGACAAGTATCACGGACATGATCAAGTGCACACCGCAAGTGGTTCTAGTATGCAAGTTCATCATATTGGTCATTCAATTGTTAGAACCCCTAATAAAAATCTACATCTAAACAAAATCCTTCATGTTCTTGAAGCTTCAAAAAATCTTCTATCTGTTCATCGATTTACTCGTGATAACCATGTCCTCATTGAATTTTACCCTTATTTCTTTCTTGTCAAGGACTTGGCCACGAGGAGAATACTTCTTAGGGGCAGATGTGTGGGAGGACTTTACCCACTCATATCTTCTTCATCATCGTCATCGAATAAACAAGCTTTTGCGGCTATCAAGCCTTCATCATCAAAGTGGCATAGTAGATTAGGTCATCCTTCGTCAATTATAGTTAAACATGTTCTTATTGAAAATAAACTTCCTCACTCCCATGAAGTTAGTATTGAGTCAGTTTGTGATCCATGTCAACAAGCTAAAAGTCATCAGTTACCTTATCCTGTGTCTACTAGCATCTCCACTGCACCCCTACAACTTGTATTCTCAGATGTATGGGGACCAGCTCTCACTTCAGTTGGTAGATACTCATATTATGTAAGATTTATTGATGATTTTAGCAAGTTTACTTGGATCTATCTTCTTAAGAAAAGATCTGAAGTGTTTCAAGTCTTCTCCAATTTTAAAGATCTTGTTGAGAGAAAACCGAACACTAAGATTATTGCTATTCGAACCGATTGGGGGGTGAATACAGGAAGTTGAATTCCTTTTTTCAGCAACTTGGCATTTCTCATCACGTTGCATGTCCACATGCACACCAACAGAATGGTTCTGCAGAGAGAAAACATCGCCATGTTGTAGAAGTAGGTCTTTCCCTACTTGCCAATGCATCTATGCCACTCAAATTTTGGGATGAAGCATTCCTCACTGCTACATATCTCATCAACTTGCTCCCTAGCAAATTCATTAATTTTGAAACACCCATCACACGTCTCTTTGCCACCACTCCAGATTATAAATCTCTTCGAGTGTTTGGTTGTGCATGTTGGCCCAATCTACGACCATACAATACCCGCAAGCTTGCTTTTCGTTCCAAAAAATGTGTTTTTCTGGGGTATAGTCCTCTCCACAAAGGAGTCAAGTGTTTAGATGTCACCTCTGGCAGGGTCTATATATCACGAGATGTTGTTTTTGACGAATCTGTCTTTCCATTTGAGTCTCTTCATCCAAACGGCGGAGCTCGTCTAAAACAAGACATTCTTCTTCTTCCTCCTAATCTCCGATCCTTTGATCAAGGGGGCGACAATTGTACTGACCATTATGACTGTTCAACCAGTTCTGGTGTTGCATCTACTCATGTGCAGGTCCATGGTGAAAATACAGAAGAAAACGGAGTTGAAAATGATCAAAATCCGGCACAAAACGGAGGTATATTGCATGTGGATGAAGAAGACGGAGCCGACGCCGAATACGAGGAAGATCCGCTCTAGCCTGCCACGCCAGTGCGACAGGATCCCTCGGGATCGGTGCGGGGATCCGCCCTGGATCGCGCGCGCACGACGGACCAGCAGCGAGCTGCCGCGTCATCAGGCATTGCGTCGGTCCCACGTCCCATGCATGGGCAGGCGACAGCGACCGCGCAGCAGCCATCGGTCGGCTCGGGATCCAGCCCGCGTGTGCGCATGCAGCTACATGCAGGATCTTCTACGGCAAGTGACTCTGTGGCAACTGGCTCCAGTAGTACAAGTGCAGCCACACAGCGGGTTACAGAGTCTGGGATCGGATCTCCTGCGCAAAGCAACAAATCAGGTGCACCTTCAGGATCTTCTACGACAGAAACTCCCACGTCCTCTCCTGTGCAACAGCCTGCTCAATCTCAACCAGTGGTGACATCACGTGTTACCACTCGCCTGCAGAAAGGTATAAAAAATCCAAAGGTTCGAACTGATGGTACAATACGATACGGCATCATGTGTATTGCAGGAGAACCAACAAAAGCAGAAGATGCAGTTGGATATGTGAGGTGGAAGCAGGCAATGGATGAGGAATACTCAGCACTTATGAGGAACAAGACATGGCATCTTGTACCTACACAGAGAGGTAAAAATATTATTGATTGTAAGTGGGTGTACAGAATCAAAAAGAAGGCAGATGGCTCAATTGACAGGTACAAGGCACGGTTAGTTGCAAAAGGCTTCAAACAACGGTATGGATTAGATTATGAGGATACATTTAGTCCTGTTGTCAAGGCTGCAACCATTAGGCTTGTGCTATCTATTGTTGTGTCCAGGGGATGGAGCTTGAGGCAGCTAGACATTCAGAACACGTTTTTACATGGTGTTCTGGAAGAGGAGGTTTATATGAAACAACCACCTGGGTATGCAGATAAGAAAACACCTCATTATGTGTGCAAGCTTGACAAGGAACTTTATGGCCTAAAACAGGCCCCAAGAGCATGGTACTCAAGGTTAAGCTCTCAGTTGAGGTGTCTTGGTTTTGTTACATCCAAGGCTGACACATCACTCTTTATTTATAACAAGGCAAACACAGTCATATTTGTGTTGATATATGTTGATGATATTATAGTTGCAAGTTCTTCACAAGATGCCACTAATGCTCTTTTGCATGATTTGAGATCAAAGTTTGCCTTGAAGGATCTTGGTGATTTGCAATTCTTCTTAGGGCATCTCCAGCCGTTAGCCCCCCAGGACGCATAAAAATTGCCCC
>NC_041384.1:698266386-698272813 GCF_002162155.2 Triticum dicoccoides
CAGTCGTCGCCCCCAGCTCGCCCCCAGGCACCGAAATTGGCCCACTTTGCAGCCCAATTTCGGCGAATAAAGGGCCCATATGGGCGAGAATAGGCCCATATTCGGCATGGTTTCGCCGTGTCTCGGCGTTCAATTATCAACACAATTATTTCTTATCACATATTTCATCACAGAAAAATCAAATACTTCAACAAAATAGTACAACAACAAATAGTTCAATACAAATTATATAGTTCAACAAAAAAACTCGTATTTCATCACACGCCGTCCCCCTTGAGCCTCCATAGGTGCTCAATCAGATCTTTCTGCAGTTGATGATGCACCTCTGGGTCTCGGATCTCCTGACGCATACTGAGATAGGCAGTCCAAGTTGCTGGTAGATTGTGATCAACCTCGGCTAGAGGACCCTGCCTATAGTATGGTTCAGTGTCAAACACTGGGTCTTCTTGCTCACTCTCGATGATCATGTTGTGCAAGATGACACAGCAAGTCATAATCTCCCACATTTAATCTTTGGACCAGGTCTGAGCGGGGTACCGAACAACAGCAAATCGAGATTGGAGCACACCAAATGCCCGCTCGACATCCTTCCTGCAAGCCTCCTGAACTTTCGCAAACCAGGTGTCCTTGCCTCCTGCCGCAGGGTTTGAGATCGTCGTCACAAATGTCGACCATCTCGGATAGATGCCATCTGCTAGGTAGTACCCCTTGTTGTATTGGTGCCCATTGATCTCGAAGTTCACCGGAGGAGAATGGCCCTCAACGAGCTTAGCAAAAACAGGAGAGCATTGCAGCACGTTGAGGTCATTGTGAGTTCCTGGCATACCAAAGAAGGAGTGCCAAATCTAGAGGTCCTGTGTGGCTACTGCCTCAAGCACCACACTGCAACCGCCTTTGGCGCCTTTGTACATCCCCTGCCAACCAAATGGGCAATTCTTCCATTTCCAATGCATGCAGTCGATGCTTCCAAGAATCCCAGGAAATCCTCTTGCTGCATTCTGGGCTAGGATCCGAGCAGTGTCTTCCGCATTGGGTGTTCTCAAGTATTGTGGCCCAAACACTGCCACCACTGCCCGACAGAACTTGTAGAAACACTCTATGCTGGTGGTCGCGGCCATGCGCCCATAGTCGTCGAGTGAATCACTGGGAGCTCCATATGCAAGAATCGTCATCGCTGTCGTGCACTTCTGGATGGAGGTGAATCCAAGAGCGCCAGTGCAATCCATCTTGCACTTGAAGTAGTTGTTGAACTCCTGGATGGAATTCACAATCCTGAGGAAGAGCTTTCGGCTCATCCGATAACAGCGCCGAAATGTTTTCTCGCCATGAAGTGGAGCATCGGCGAAGTAGTCGGAGTAGAGCATGCAGTAGCCTTCGAGACGATGCCGGTTCTTTGCTTTCACCCGCCCCGGTGCCGAGCCACCTCGCCGCGGCTTTTCATTGCTCGCCAGCAGCTGGGTGAGGGCGGCGAGCACCATGAGATGCTCTTCTTCCTGGATGTCGGCCGCGGCTTCCTCCTCCAGCAGCGCGGCGAGCTCTTCCTTGTCATCCGAGTCCATCGCCGAGTTAGGCAAAATGCCGAACACCTTGCGCTTGGTGGGCGTGTACCCGCCGCTAAACCGCGCCTCCGCGGCTGGAAACGCCCAGCTGCTGTGGGAGGGGCTGCCGCGGCGAAGCGCTGCTATTTTCCGGCGGGGAATGGCTATCTAGAGGAGTAGGGCAGCGGCCGTCGCTGGGATATAGCTAGTGGTGGCCGAGGGCGTGTGGGGTGCGAGGCGAGTCGGGGGAAGAAAACCTTGACTTTTTCCCTGTCGGTGTGGGCCAGGCGTGCTTTTCCCTAGCGCCGGAGCCCCCAACTGCTCCCCAGCGCCGGGTTCGGCCTGTGACCGCCGGGCGGAAAAAAGGTCCGAACCGGCGATTTTTGGCGTCTTGGGGGCGCGACTGGGCCGTTTTTTTGGCGCCGGCGCCGAAAAAGTGGCCTGGGGGGCCTATTGGGGGCACGGCTGGAGATGCCCTTAGGCATTGAAGTTAAGAAGATTCCAAATGGTATAGTCCCGAACCAAGAAAAATATGCTACTAAACTTTTAGCTCGTATGGGAATGAAGGACTGTAAGCCTTCACCCACTCCATTGTCTTCTTCAGAAAAACTTTCAGCCTTTGAAGGTGAGCCACTCAAAGAAGAAGAAAGCACAAGATACAGGAGTGCTGTAGGAGCTTTGCAATATCTGACACTTACAAGACCAGACATATCATTTGCAGTCAATAAGGTTTGTCAGTATTTGCATGCACCTACTTCTGCACACTGGACAGCTGTAAAAAGGATTGTCAGGTACATCAAACATACTGTGAGCCTTGGGTTACAATTTAGACGTTCTGGCTCTACTCTTGTGAGTGCTTTCTCTGATGCTGATTGGGCAGGATGTAGTGATGACAGAAGGTCAACTGGAGGTTTTGCTATGTTCTTTGGTTCTAATCTTATCTCTTGGAGTGCTAGGAAACAAGCTACTGTGTCAAGGTCAAGTACTGAGGCTGAGTACAAGTCACTGGCAAATGCAACTGTTGAGATTATCTGGGTTGAATCCTTGCTTAATGAGTTGGGTGTTAAACAACATCGTGTCTCATGTCTTTGGTGTGATAACTTGGGAGCCACCTATCTCTCTGCTAACCCAGTCTTTCATGGTCGAACTAAGCACATTGAAATTGACTTTCACTTTGTAAGAGAAAGAGTTGCAGAGAAGAAACTGGATATCAGATTCATTCCATCAAAAGATCAAGTGGCAGACAGGTTCACCAAGGCATTGCCAGCTCGGCCATTTGAAGAGTTCAAGAGGAATATCAACCTAGGATAGTTGAGATTATGGGAGGGTGTTAGAGTTTATGTGTAATACGTTTGTAATCTCAACTAAACCCCTCTTTCTCTCTCTCTTATCTCATAGCACATCTAACCACCGAATCCTAGAGATCGGTAGGTTTCCAACTTGTAATCCAAGCTTGGCCTTGCACCCTGATCAATATAAATCCAACGCGGCTCCCTTACGAGGGAGTAGAAACGCTTCCTCACAGAAGGGATCGAAGGGCTTGACAAACCGGGCGACGGAGCGGAGCTGGGCGCCGGTGGCGGCACGGTGGTGGAAGGTGAGAGGATACATGACGTCGAGGATGTATTGGTCGCCGATGAAGATGGGGAGGGCAGGCTGGTGGAAAATATTCTGTAGAGCTTAGGCTTAGGCGCATCCCCTTATCTAGCCATCCATCTGTGCATCGCGATTCATGCAAGACCTTTTCTCTTTTTTGTTTATTTCAAATAAAACAACATATGAACTTCAAACTTTGCAGCACAACATCCAACTAGAATGTGGGAAAAGACTTTCAGATTTTTTTCGTGCATCATAAGTACTAAAAATAACATTTTTGAATAAAGAAAATCTCATTTTGTATATTTATGTTGGTCAAAAAAATCTGTAAGTTTTTTTCTCTCATTGTAGTAATAATGTTTTGCTATCTTGGCTGGTGAGAGTGGTGGGCTGGGAGGAAGCTGCAGGTGAAGGTGGCCCGACGCCAAGCACGGCGTATGGTGCGGGAGCGGAGGAGGGATTTGGGGTCCAGGGCTCCCGGTGAACGAGGATCTCCCATATGACGATCTCATCCTGGAGGCCGCGGAGATGAGGCGCCGCTCCTGCTGCTGAGGCCTCCACCATGGTCGCCGGCTTGGAGCTCATCCTGGAGTTGTGGTGGCGCCGGTGGAGAGATGGACCCGAGCTGGGCTCGTTTGCAACTTGCAAACCCTACAAGAGATTCATTGTAAAAAGGAAAAGAAAAAAACATTCTTTTAGATTTGAAAAACAAATATGTACTTCATTTCTTTTTTTACGCATAAAATACTTCTTTTCTGAAAATAGAAAATGAACATTATAATGCGTGCTCAATAAATTTTTTTTGAGGAACCAAACGTACTGTGAATTGCAAAATTTGTTTTGCCCCCGATCTTGAAATTCTTGTGTGCTTTTTTTTATGGAAATGCCATCATGTGGGTTATATTTCATGTGCAAACAAAGCTACATCATTTGACAAAATATCGAGCAAAAAGTCAGGAGGCTGGGACTGCCAAACAGCGAATCCTCCGACTTACTAGCCAACAATCTGACACCATATTAGCTTCCCTAGGGCAATGATGAAAACTAACCGAACAAAAATTACGACAAAGAAACAAGAATTCCTCATAGATTAGTTGCTGCTGGTCCAAGCAAATTGCCCCCATTAAGTATAACTTCGATCACTTCCATGCAATCAGCTTCAATCACCAAGTTATTGCAACCAACATCACTAGCCCGTCGCGAAGTCCTCTTGCCTCCGCCGTCGCCTCGTCCTCAACAAAAGGTATGTCGATGCAAGACCCAGCTATGAAGATCCCATATGTACCTCGAATGATGGCGCCAGATCCTCCCGACACTTTGTTTTCAGAGAATGATGCGTCAATGTTCAGCTTCACGAATCCCTCGGTTGGTTTGGTCCAGCCGTGTCTCTGTATGCGCCCTAAAGTTTTTTGCAAGTGTAGAAATTTCTTATGCCGTAAGTGAAGGAGCTTGGAGTTGTTACCCATGGGTATACCTCCTCGGCTCCCACCAAATGTACCACACGAGGAGGGAACACAATACTTCTACCCGGTAGCTTCTCGTCAAAAAAGCTCTCGCCCAAGCCGCTCCCGCGGGTGGCAGGGCGAACCCTAGCCGCCGCCGGACCGCCTCTTCCACACCTCCTTTCCTCCCCGCGGGTGCCTGAGGGCGCCGCCGGGCAAAGCCCGGTCGTCGTCGGCAGCGGCGGGGTCTCCTGGCCTCCATCCCCTGTTGCGTGGGCGCGACGTCTCGGTAGGGACACATCGCTCGCGCAGGGCAGTGCGGCAGTGAACCGGGCAGCATTGTCGGTGGCGCGGCGGCGGCTGCGCAGTGGTCGAGTGGCTGGCGAGGCGGAGATGGCGGGGTCGGCTCCTGCTGCGGGCGGTGTCGCTGAGTCGGCCTAGATCCCCTTGTCGGCCGGCTCGGGCTGTGGCAGCTTGGGCCGGAGGGCACTCTGCCTTGGCTAGGTGGTGCTCCGGCGCGGCTGAGGGGCCTCCTGCTGTTCTTGGCTGGTGGTGGGAGCAGCTCGGGGGCGGAGTGCGGCGGCACGAGGGTGGCGCTGTGGTGGTGGTTGTGGTGGTTTGTGCTGGTGCTGGCGCTGGCGGCGGTGTGGGCTTCGGCCGGCCCTTGCGTGCGCGACCTTTGGAGGCGAGGGTGGTGGTGTTCCTGCTGCAGGACGGCTTGGGGCTTCCCCTCGGGGTCTTGGCGTGGATGTGGGCTGCCACGACATGGTGGTGGCTCATGGCGGTGGTCTGGGTTGTTTCATGGCGGCGACTGGACTTCTTCTGCGTCGGCCGGCCGGGGAGCACCCTTGTCGACCTTCGATTCCTCTCCTCGTTGTTCGGGTGCTACCTTCATCAAAGGGTCGACCCTCTCCCAATCATGGTCCATCGCTCGTCTCGCGCCCGGCAGTAGGACCGAGCTCGTCTCGCGCCCGGCAGCAAGACCGAGCTCGTCTCGTGCCCGACAGCAGGACCGCGCTTGTCTCGCGCCCAGCAACAGGACCAAACTCGTCTCATGCCCGGCAACAGGACCGATCTCGTCTCGCACCTGCTACCTCTTAAGCATATGCGTTGGTTTTCCCTTGAAGAGGAAAGGGAGATGCAGCAAAGCAGCGTAAGTATTTCCCTTAGTTTTTGAGAACCAAAGTATCAATCCAGTACGAGACACTAGTGGAGAACCGGGATATATCACCGGTTCGTAAGGGCCTTTAGTGCCGGTTCTACATGAACCGCCGCTAAAGGGCCACCATGTGGCACGAGCCAGTGCCGGAGGCGGGGAGCCCTTTAGTACCGGTTGGTAACACCAACCAATACTAAAATATCTGGGTGGTTTTGGTTTTATTTTTTTATTTTCCCTTTATTTTTGTGTTTTCCATTTAATTCTTTTTTGTTTGCTGGTATTTTACGATACTACATATTGTGTGTGTGTGTGTGTGTGTGTATACGCGCTATTCATCACCCTGGGTGAGGAATAGTTATTCTTCACCTCCCCGTCTATTTTACCATCTACACCGTAATTTTACGTTTCGTAAGTTTTGTCTTATTTCCGACGCAAAAAGAGATCGTAATAAAATATATAATCATCGTAAAAAATATTTTATGTTATGTAAAATTACAAACGTAAAAACATAGTCTAAAATACACATAAACTGCAAATTTTCTTATCTTATGACCTATATTTTTATTTACTTATGTCAAATTTTACGTAGTAAATCAATAGGAATGTAACTATTTGAATTCCAAACGTAATTTAATTATGAAATGATCGTAAGATTACCTCGGGTGAAGAATAACTTATTCTGCACCTTGGGT
>NC_041384.1:698273445-698333538 GCF_002162155.2 Triticum dicoccoides
ACACACACTATTCTGATCACGGGATCAGAATAATATTCTGATCACAACCTGAACTGCCTGAGTAACGCGTCTGAACTTCCCTCTATACGAAACCGACCTTCGGGCTATCTTTGAAACAGTGGCTTCCCCCGTGAATTATTCTGGTTAGTCGTGTTCTATATGATGTTAGTGTAATCTAAAAACATTTTTTAACAATTAAATACCCGTTTTAAATAGGAATCTCACTCATTGGCGGATTTTGCACTCGGATCGTGATGAACTCACATTTTTTGCAATTTTACTGCCTGAGTTGTTCGACCTGAACTCCCCCCTGTGCTAGGTTGAACTTCCACCAACATTAACCAATATCATCACCCAAGTTAATTTTTTTGCAAAATGTAAGTAGTTTAAGAGCAGTTTTGAAAATAATTTTTTCTTCACCCAAAAAACATGAATCGTATTTTCGATCGCATTTCAAAACCGTTTATCGAAATCAGGCAAATAATATGGCGTTGGAAAGCTGCTACAAAACCGCTCCTTCCACATGGTGAAAGCTTTCTCTAATTCAGTATGGTTAAATAGTAATTTGGAAAATCGTAAAATTTCACAAACCGAACAACCGAGTTCGTATTTTCAAAGTCATTTCTAAACTGCTTATCCAATTGAGGCAAATGATATGACGTTGGAAAGCTTATGAAAATGCGCTACATTTTCATGTTGAAAGTTTTTTCTAATTTTGAAAGGTTCAAACAAATTTAGAAAACTGTACAAGTTGCACCGAGTTCGTATTTTCGAGCTAATTTTTTAACTGTACTTCAGAATGTAGCAAATGATATTGCGTTGGAAAGCTTGAGGAAATGCGAAACTTTTTGGTACATATTGTTTCTCCCAATTCCTTACTGTTTTAAGACAATTTTGAAAATGGCTAGAAACATATTTTTACCGTAATTTCTACAAACTTTATCGGAATGAGGCAAATAATATACCGTTGAAAATCTAAGGAAAATGCGAAACTTTTTCATGTTGATGGTTTTCTCGGATTCCTAGTCGTTCTCAAGTAATTATGAAAATGGCGAGATCATTTGTTTTGCCTTTATCGCGAAACAGATTCTTCGAAAATGCACCGCGTGAAGAACGTGAACTTCTCGGCATGTCTACTTGAACTTCACTTTGTTTTTCACGGGCTTTTTAGCTCACAGATCTCCATCCACTCACCGGAACACTCACAGGAATTGACCAAGTGATATACCGGAACACTCATATTTTCGTTTGTAATTTCCTCATACATTCATCAATCTCACAGAGATGATATTCCTTTTGTACAAACCTCTCTCATAAATTTTTTAACTTTCTTCGACGGAGGACTTGAACTTATAACAACAAAACTTTTAGCCTTTGCTTTTTTATTCCTTTCTAATACAAAATGCACACCGTGTAGTACGTGAACTTATGGCAGTTATCAATCTAAACTTCTCTCGGTTACGTGAATATATCAGAGTTTTTTCATGAATTTTTAATCCAATTTTACTTTTTATGAATTTTGAAGCGCTCTATTTTTAAAATTTGAACTTCTTGTTATTTTCTTTTTGAACCTCTTCTTTCCATTCTTTAATAATGAGGAAAATCTGAGTTTTCTATAATCATCGAACTTCTTCGTCTTTTTAATATGGACTTCCTGGTTTTATTTTTAATCGTTTTTATAAAATTTTGAAGCGCTCTATTTTGAAAAGTTGAACTTCTTGTTTTTTATTTAAGAACTTCTTCTTTCCATTCTTTAATAACGAGGAAAATCTGAGTTTTCTATAATCATTGAACTTCTCCATCTTTTTAATATGGATTTCCTGGTTTTATTTCTTTAATATTTTTTATGAAATTTTGAAGTGCTCTATTTTTAAAAGCTGAACTTCTTGTTATTTTATTTTTGAACTTATTGTTTTCATTCTTTAATAACGAGGAAAAATCTGAGTTTTCTATAATCATCGAACTTCCCACCGTTTTCATTTTGAATTTCTACCATGTATATTTGTTTGTAATTTCTCACTCGTTCATCGAAGTTGCACAAATGATATATAGTGCCGATTACCTCTGTCACTAGAAGGTTTTGAACTTCCCCATGCTGAGCACCTAAACTTCTAGCAGCGGATTTTTTATACTTTAACTTTTTATTCTATTTTTCTCATATGAAAACACACACCATGCATCACGTGAACTTCTCTCCGTTTTCAATTTGAACTCCACCATGCATCACGTGAGCAAAAAAGTTGTCCCTAACTCCCAAAGCACTCGTCGAATTTGAGCAAATGATAGCATTGGAAAGCATTTTTTTAGCAAATCATGACTAGTTAAGAGCATATTTTGAACATGCTAAGAGTTGTTTTAAATATGCTAATACTTGTTTTGAGCATATTTTAGTAACGAAAAAATCTAAGATGTTTTAAATGTCAAACTACTCTATAAATTGAATTTGAACTTCTCAACATTTTTATTTTGAACTTCTGTTTATTTATTTTATAAATGTGGAAAATAAAACCGATGTGTTTGTCCCTATAAGTAATTTCACGGGTTTATTTTTATTCTTTAGTAACGAGAAAAATCTGAGTATTTTACTTACACCGAACTTCATCGTTTTTTAAATTTAGACTTCTTGTTTTTAGTAATGGGAATAAACCTAGTTATTAGTAAAATCGAAATGCTTTATTATTTTAATTTGAGCTTCGAGAGTTTTTTTAGAAACGGTGAAAATCCTTTTATACTTTACTTTTTCAAATTGAACTTCATACTTACTTCTTCGAGAAATGAGAAGAATATGTTTTTTTGTATACGTTGGACCCTCCGTTTTCTTTAAAGTGAACGTCTTTGCTTTATTATTTGGTAACATGGATTTTTTTTTGTAAATAAACATAGATCCACTTCATTTTATAAATTTGAACTTCTAGGTTTTTCATAGAAACGGAGAAAATCTTTTTTTAATATATTTGAATTGCTCTGTTATTTTAATTTGACCTTCTCAGAGTTATTTAAAACCATGTAAAAATGTTTTCTAGCACATATATTGAAAGACTTTGTTTTTAGTTTTAACTTTTTGGTTATCACTTTTCAATAATGGGAAAATTCATGGGATTTTTTTAGTACAACAATAACATTTTTCTTTGAACTCTCTATTTTATGAAATTTGAACTTCTCAAGTTAACACTTTTATAGTTGAAGCTTTGTTTTTCTTCATGGTATATAACCATCGAACTTCCGTGTTATCTTAGTTTGAACTTCTTGGTTTTTATTCTTTAGGACTGGAGAAATCCAAGTTTCTTTATAAACACTGAATCACTCCGGTAGTTTAATTTGAACTTGTACGTGTTTTAGAAATGGGATTTATTTTTTCAAAAACATTTTAAACGACACTATATTTTTAGTTTCACATTTCCGACTTTCTAATAAATATTGAACTTCTTGGTTATTTAAATTTGAACTTCATGGTTTCTTATTTAGAAGCACATAATCCCTATTTTTATGATTTTCCCCACCACACGTTCCATCCCTATCCTCTTCCATCTTACATCATCTTCTCGGCCACGCACGCCACACTACACGATCTTTTTCTACAACCTCATCTAGGAAAATAATACGTAATGGAGTACATGCAGCATTCAGGATGAATCGGCGGTGCTTTTTGTTTGCTTCTTGCTGCCTGCCATGACCAAAGCCTAGAGTGGAATGCAACTGAACGGGGTGAGGATGTGAGCAGCAGTAGTGCTGCGGAGGGGCACGACTACGGCCTGCAGTTTTCTTTAATGATGTTTTTAAGCATATATATGTAGTCGAACTTGGCGTACAGTCGTAGTAGAACTTCACCGTGCCGTATACGTGTCATATTTTTATAGTAGAAATTAACTGTATGTCTCTAGACTTGTTGTGTAGAACTTCCCGAGTTCTGCTTTAGACACAAATAAAAGTAGCTTATGTTGCCGAACACAAAGACAAATCAGCTGGTCGTGGGCGGTTTCATGGAGTCGAGTGTGCTTGCACTGAAATACAAAACTACACAAAACCGTTTTCATTGAGGCATTAACAGGAACACTTTGAAGTGCACCCTACAGTGCCATTGATCCTCGCCGGTGGCCGCTTGACGACTGCCACACGACCACACTTTTTTTGGTCCCCAGAAGTGTTCAGAGAGAAAATAGTTGTAGCGTGAAAATGCCCAGGCGCACAAAAATGTTCAATAGAAAAAAGCTCAAAGAGAATTAACAGCCTTAGCCTGAACACAAATAGATGAAATTTCAGAGAAAAATACCATCGCCGTTCTCTTTCTCTATCGGCAGTAGTAGAAATGCAGAAATTCAAATAACTATATATAAATTTGTGCACTTTTTTCCTGATGTTGTGGATTAATTTAGTACCTAATGTAAACCTATAGCTAATTCAGACCAAGTAGAATAGTGTTAACCTTCTCACGATAATCTGCCAGTGTTGATGCATCCAGATAACCAATAGGCAACGAACTTTGTGTTAGTTAAAAGAGAGTTTTTGAGCAAATTCACTACATACTTTAAGCATTCCTTGTATGGCCTTTGAACAGGGTTACAATAGTATGTGGCTTTGGTGACCTGAACTTCCGAAGAACAAAAAAAACTATGTATGTGAAATACCGTAACAAGTGTTAATTTTTTCCAACAATAATAAAGGTGAACTTCATGGTTTTCTGTTTTGAACTTGTCTTATTGTTTTTAGCACATAATTGAAATCCTACAATTCATCAAAAATCAATCAAATGGAAAAACTTGTAAAATGAAAAGGCCAACTCTCATAGGCATAATAACAAACAGGTGCAGTGCACTTAATTGCAAACATAATACATCAATTGTTTTTACTTTTCTTGCTCATCAAACAAGCTATTTCTCATGAGATTTGTTCCCACATCACAGTAGCATATATAATTGGGACAATTTGCCTAAGCTGGTAGCAATACCTTCGAAGAGGACGAGCACCCACACAGTGGCCACCTAGAGGAGAGAAGGGATGGGGCAGGGAACGTGAGGGAGGACGCAGTCATGGACGCGTCGCGTTCAGGGATGGAGGAGCCTACCGTCCTAGAGGAGTCGTCCTGTTGTTGTTGCATGAAGTGGACTTCAGCAACCAACTTGTTTTGTTGACACATGCGCGAGGAGGAGGTGAGCAGCACGACGGGTTGGGGCATCAGCCGATAGACGGAGGAGCGGTGTGGATCTGCTGGTGCTGCGATGCATCTGGCGGTGGGTGGCTATGGTCAGCAGCCAGATCCGTAGTAGGAGACGATCGGTGCTGCAGCTATGAGCAAAGGTGGGGGAGACCAGGTGGTGTCTGGAGGTAGGCGCCAGACTGGGGAGCCGCTGCCGACGAACAGTGGGCGGCAGGTCGTTTGGCACGCCAACTCAGGTGGTCGGTGGAGGCAGCTCCGGCGATTTGGCATAGTCTCTGGTCGAAGGTGGGGCGGCAGGCTCGGTTCGGTGCCGTTGCTTGCGAGGGTGGGGCGGCGGGCAGCGCGGGATGCCGGGATCTTGTAGGCGCTAGGCCGCAGGGGAGGAGGGACGCCGGCCGCGAGGAGGGGCGTCGGCAACGCGGGTGGTGGGGCATGGTGGCGTTGCGGTTGGAGGTAGGGGCTCCAGCGGCGGCGCGGTTGGAGGTCAGCGCGGGGGTGGCGGTGGCCAGGTGGATGGCGGCGCGGGGCGGTTGAGTGCGGTGGGTGCGGCGGCAGAGGTGGATCAGGTGCGGTGGGGGTAGTTTCCTTTTTTTGCCACGAGGTGGGGGCGGTTTCTGGTTTCGCTGAAAAATCTCGGGAACAACTGGATCGTCCCTATATATGTGTTCGGTGTGATCCAAATAACTATTCTAATCCTATATATATAAACACGATTCTGATCACGGGATCAAAATAATATCTGATCACAACATGAACTTCCCGAGTAACGCGCCTGACCTTCCCCAAGTACTAGGTTGAACTTCAACTAAAAGGTGTTTAAACGGGGCTTGCGATATACTATTGGAAAGCTATGGATACCAGTATCATAACCCAAGTTAATTTTTTTTGCAAAATGTAAGCGGTTTAAGAGTAGTTTTGAAAACCGTTTTTTCTTCGTACAAAAAACGTGATTTTGATCACATTTCTAAACCATTTTTCGGAATGAGGTAAATAATATGGCGTTGGAAAGCTGCTGCAAAACCGCTCCTTCGACATGTTGAAAGTTTTCCCTAATTCCCTATGGATAAAGAGTAATTTGGAAAATCGTAAAATTTCGCAAACCGAACAGCCAAGTTCGTATTTTCAATGTCATTTCTAAACGGATAACCCAATTGAGGCAAATGATATGGCGTTGGAAAGCTTATGAAAATGCGCTACTTTTTCATGTTGAAAGTTTTTTGTAATTTTCAATGGTATAAAAGTAATTTAGAAAACGGTACAAGTTCCATCGAGTTTGTATTTTCAAGCTAATTTTTTAATCGTACAACCGAATGCAACAAATGATATGGCATTGGAAAGAATGAAGAAATGCGAAACCTTTTTGTATATATTATTTCTCTCAATTCCTTACTGTTTTAAGTCAATTTTGAAAATGGCTGAAAACGTATTTTTGCTGTAATTTCTACAAACCTTATCGGAATGGGTAAAATAATATACCGCTGGAAAGCTACTGAAAATGCGAAACTTTTTCATGTTGATGGTTTTCTCTGATTCCTAGCCGTTTTTAAGTTATTTCAAAAACAGCGAGATCATGCGTTCTGCCTTTATCGCGAAACGAATTCTTCGAAAATGCACCGTGTGAAGAACTTGAACTTCTCAGCATGTCTACCTGAATTTCACTCTATTTTTCACGCGTTCTTTTGCTCGTAGATCTCCATCCACTGATAGTAGCTATCCATCCATTCACCGGAATTGAGCAAGTGATATACCGATGGAAAGCTGCTGTAAACACACAACTTTCCCATGTTGATCATTTTTTCATACTCTCGGCGATTTTAAAAGTTTTTCATCTAAAATTCATTCAGCATAGTAGTTGAACTTCCTACTGTTTTCACGTTGAACTTCTGTGAAGTATTTTTGTTTGTAGTTTTCTCATCCATTTGTCAGTGTTACACAAATAATATTCCTTTTGTACAAACGTCTCTCACAATAAATTTTTTAACTTTCTCCGACTGAGGACTTGAACTTACACAAATGATATTCCTGTCGTTTTGAGGTAAATTAGAAAATGGCGAGGTCATGATTTCTGCTTTCATCGCGAACGGAAATATACTGTGTGAAGTAGTTGAACTTCTGGGGCATGTCTGTTTGAACTTCACTCTGTTTTTGACGTGCTGTTTTTGACGTGCGTGAAGTAGTTGAACTTCACTCTGTTTCACTTTATTGTATTTTTCTTATATGAAATACACACCATGTAGTACGTGAACTTCCGGTTGTTATCACTTTGAACTTCTCTCTGGTTTGAGAGAATTATTTTAAAACACAAAAAACTACATTTTTATGTTTTTTGGACATCTAAATACATGGTGAACCTGTCTCACAAGAATTTTTTGAACTTTTCCTCGCCGAGCACTTGAACTTCTTTCAACAAACCTTTTAAGCTTTTATTTTTTCTGTACTTTTATTCTCACCTGAAATACATCCCTTTCAGTACTTGAACTTCTCGTTGTTTTCACTATGAACTTCTGTCACATTTTTTGTGTATACGTCGAATTACACGCAATTGAAGGTTGGACATCATTTTTTCCATTTTAAAACATGTAATTGCAGGTCGGACGTCCCACAATATAAATTCTGAACCATGCACGAAGGTGCATGTGAACTTCTTACAACAAATCTGAGTTTTTTATATACTTTGAACTTCTATCTTATTTTAATTTCAACTTCTTAGTCATATATTAGATAGAAAATATGTTTTTAAATAAGCATAAAACATTTTGTTTTTGTAAATTGAACTTCATAGTTTTATTTTTCTTAGAAACGGTAATAATTTGAGTTTCCCGTATACATCGAACTACTCCTCTATCTTAATTTGAACTTCGTCATTTTTATATTGCTTGAATATCTATCTTTTTTCCTTTTTAAATTGAACTTCTAGGTTTATTATTTAGTAATAGGGAAAATATTTATTTATTTAATAAACATCGAACCGCTTTTATTATTTTAATTTGAACTTCTAGATTTTTTTAGAAACGTGGAAAGACGTTCTTAGAAATTCTAACTACTCTCTGGTAATTAAACAACTCTATTTATTTATTTTGAAGTTATTGGTTTTGTAATATACATTGAACTTCTATGTTTTTTAAATTTGTACTTCTAAGTATTTTAGAAATGAGGAACCCCTTATTTTGTAGAAATTTTGAACTATTCAATTCTTTTTAATTTGTACTTCTATGTTATTTGACGGGAAAACCATGTTCTTTTTTAAAATAAACATGAAAGTCATATGTTATGTTAATTTGAACTTCTTGCTTTTCTTTAGATACAATTTTTTTTTCTGTTTTTTTTATAAAAATTGACCTGCTGTGTATTTTAAATTTGAACGTCTTGGTTTACTTTCGGAGACGGAAAAAATGTCTACTGTTTTGTCTTTTAACTTATAGGCTTTTTGGGTTTTGTAAACTTCTAGATTTATTTTTTGGCAAACTCTTTTTTTTGGTAAAATTGCCTTTTCGTTTGTTTTTAACGTTAATTTTTCTTGTCTCTTTTTTCCAACCTTCGAATACTTTGTATATGTATTTCTCGTCAACTATATGCATTCATTTTTGTGATTTTAAACATAACACTTCAGTTAACACCATGGAGGGTTTAATTTTGTCAACCACGAATTAGATGGACCTTGTCTAATGGAATAGTAGCACTTCAGTTAACTTCACAATTCGTCTCCACCATAATTACAACTGCTCAAGCTAAAGCAATGAATCATGTGTTTTATTACCCCAATTTTTTCCACAATGATTGAACTATCGGCACAATATAATTGAGCTACATCATATTTTCAAACTAGATGAGATGCTTTAGTGCTTTTTTCGGCAACTTGTACCTTTTAGTATGTTGTACATCCCGGTTCATTTTTTACCTTTTATTTTCTTTTCTCTGGACGTCTTTAACCTTTAAATACAACCTTCTAGGTAAAAATGATTTTTTGGCAAAATGAAATACTTCACCTCATATATTGTTTGAGAAGCGACTTTTACTGAAAAGAACGAGTATCCTTTTTGTTCCTAAAAATGATTGCCTTTTGTTTTAGTTTTGGCATGTTGAACATCGAATCATTCCATTAGTTATTTTTGAACTTCTAGGTTATTTAAAAATATGGAAATTCCATATAACAATAGTGAAACGACATTTTTTGAAACTTTCAGATTGTAAACCGAAGAACTTCTTTGAGTTTTTTCATGAAAAAATCCACTGGTTTTTGGGGTAAACATTTAATACTACTCTCTTATTCATGTCATCCAAAACCTAAAATTACATTTCTATATATAGATGCACGTTATTTTGTATAGTCCCGTATGGTGAACATGTAAAGAGAAACAAATTTAGTATTTTTAATCCATGTATTAAATCCCAATGAGCATACTCACCAATTGCGCCAGTACCCATGTCATGAATGAAGTTAAGGAGCCAGGCCAGCATATAGCTGCTGTAGAATTTGGCATATGGCATAGAACTTCACGGCGGACATAGCATATAGCTGCAGTAGAACCTTGCGTACATCCATAGTAGAACTTCACGGTCGCCGGTGTGTAGCCATAATACAACTTCTCATTGGCCAGCATATACATGTAGAAGTTGAATACAAAACAAAACTCCAAGAGCCTCACGTCGACCTATAATATCTCCTAAACATAAAGCTCATCTCTGAACCTTGTCCCCTCAACCTCTCTAACTACATTTCCTAATCAAAGATCTCTTTTTCTATAGGACTAGCAAGCAGCAGATTAGATATGTTGCTATTTGAACGACCATCTTGAACTTTACTGAACATGCGCCTCGTCGGGCCTTTTGCTCGACGTAGAGTATGAACACTATTGCTGCTTTGAAGAGGAAGACGAATGGGTCCAGGCGCTGCTGGTTGAAAGCAAACAAGATGGAGCTCGGCGGAGCAAGACGGTTGCTCTACCTCGTGCAGTTGAGAGAAACCGTGAGCTCCAGCCACACATCTTGTATACTCTCTTCCACAACCGTCTCGACCTCATGCGAGTCAGTCCAGCGGCGGTGGGCTGTGAAGGTCATGCGGCACCGTGGTGCTCGACGAGCCAAAGGTCAGAGGTCGGCAGAGGCTCCTCGGATGGAGCCTGGTAGCATCCGGTCGGTTGCAGGGGAGGTCGCGGTGGCAGTTGACGGAAGGTCGCGGCGGAAGGCGGAGGAAGGTCGCGCGACGGAAGGTTCCCGGTGATGGGGCAAGGGTTGGCGGAGGGTGCGGCGGCGCGATCCCCATCGTGGGACTACGGAGGCGACGCGATCTGGGTCAAGGGACGGTGGCGTGGTGCGATCCACGGCGGGACGGTGGCGGCGGCGCGATCCGTGGTGGGACGGTGGCGGTGGCGCGATCTGCGATGAGGGACGATGGCAGCGGCCGTTGGGTGGGGACGGCGGTGCCGGTTGGGGATAGAGACGGAACACGCGGTGGGCTTTTCTTCTATTTGGCACCGGTTCGGGAGCATCCCCGTCGCCCCTATATAGGCGGATCGTGATCAGAATAACTATTTTGATCCTATGATCAGAATGGTCTTAGTCTCTCTCTCTCTCTATATATATATATGCACATATATATATAGGACTCAGCTATTCTGTTACTAGTAACAGAATAATATTCTGTTACCATCTGCCCCTATATACGCATTGAATCTGGACAAACCACCATCGTGGAATGAACCTTATCTACCGCCGCCCCTCCCTACGTATATATAAACACTATTCTGATCACGAGATCAGAATAATAGTCTGATCACAACCTGAACTGCCTGAGTAACGCGCCTGACCTTCCTTCTATACGAACCCGACCTTCGGGCTATCTTCTCAACCGCGCCTTCTACCGCGAGTTTTTCTAATCGTTCGTGTTGTTGGCGATGTAAGTGTAATGTTTACACGGTTTTTAGAATCTAAATGCTTGTTTTGATTAGGAATCTAGCTCGTTGGCAGATTTGCTCTCGGGCGGTGATGAACATGGGTCTGTCACAAGTGTTTTGCATGTACTGGATGTTCTAGGATCCCTAATAGGATGAGAATTGGGTTTAGGTACGAGTTTACTTCATGATTTGTTGTTATTTTCGAATGAATTCGATTTGGTGTTCCGCCACCTTCGTTCTTCGTCTACGGGATTGGTTTCGGCCGCTGTTGTAGATTTGTAGGTTTTCTGTTCAAATTGGGTGTGGATTTGTGTGCATTAGTGAGACAAAATGCTGCCCATGTTGTTAATTTAAATATGCGAGCTCATACAAATCGAAATCCGACGATTGGATCTTCTGCCTCCCGCCATGGTTTTTTGTTCGAGGGACAGTATTATGGGGATCATTTTCTTATTTATCTGGAGCATTATGACGTTCGAAATGGCGGTTGAATCCTTCCCGTTTTGTTAATTTGATTTGGATGGATCATTCATTCCGAAATTGCGGATTGCACTTTCTGCCTCCCGTCGCGGTTTGTTGTTCGAGCGCACTGATTGATGGCGGATCTTTTTTGGATGTTTTATCTGGAGTATGATGACGTTCGAAATGGATTTTGACATGTCGAAATTAACCCAAACGATTAAATCCGGGAACCAAATTTAATCGGGGTTGTTGTTTCAATCAATTTTCGTTCTGTTGTACAAGCTGGACTGCTAGAACTTTCGCACCTGAACTTCTGTGTTGTAAGTAGATGCTTGACTTCAGTCGATGGTTTGTTATTTTTGATGATCCACTATCTTTAGTAGATGCTGGACTTCTTTCTAATTAATGGTTGAACTTCTGGTTTTCCACATTGCATTCCATATTTTGCAAGGCAAAGGTGCATGGTGCTATATATTTTCTTTTTTTTCATTTTTTTTATAATTTTAGTTCTTGAGATGTTATTTTTAGAGTTTGTCTCGTGGTCAATCATGGGATTAGTCCAAGTATGCATGCACTTTTTCCAGATCATCTAAGGGTCGTTGTACAAGCTGGACTTCTGTACTGTTCATACTTGAACTTCTGTTTTTCCTTCTTTGCAAGGTAATGGAGCAAGCCCTATGTGTTTCTTTCCTTTTTATGTTATTTTCATTCTTTTGCATTGCTTTGGATTTTTTTTGATAGTCCCATGAGCAACCATGTAATTGGCCTACGTATATGCGTATATTTCTTATTTTTTCTAGTATGTTTTCATACTTATAGTAGTTGTTCGATCTTCAGTGAATAACTATCCTGAACTTCTGTATGCTAATCGTTTTTAAAATGTTAATTTGAGGTTTTGACAAAATCTATTACTCAGTGTAGATTTGTTTTTGTTTAGCTAGAACTCGGTGTTCTTTTTGCCTTTGATGTGTTGCAGCATGTGGATCTTGAGCCTGTGCGCACTGAAAGACCAGGAAAAAAAGTTGCATATTACAAGATAGCTAGTAGGTGGTCCTGAATTGATGAGTGTTTTCTTTAGAGTTGATGATATGATCGGTTCTTGTCCTAACGATGCTTCTTAACTTAGACCACTATAAATGGGCCTTGGATGAGCTATTCATTAAGCATGATTTCCGTGGAGTAATCATTCTGGAAGGTCTGATCTCCTTGATGGTTCTTGTTCTTAGATGTTTCCGCATACCATCTCATTTCCATGGTTGATTGGTTAACATATGACATGGAGATCGCCCCAGATTTCTTTGACTACTTCGAGGCTGCAGCGAAATTACTTGATACTGACAAGTATGTTACAACTGTACTCTGATTATACATGTCAAGACAATGAATAAATATCAAGTGTGTTTAATTACGTTACTGTAATTGTTGTTGTGGTATTGAAGGACGATAATGGTTGTTTCTTCTTGGAATGACAATGGACAAAAGCAGTTCGTTTATGACCCAAGTTAGTTCTCTGTTCTCATAGGCCCCTGTTCACCTTTATTTCCGCATTAGAAGGGAGAGTTGCTCAATTTTTCTAGATAATGCTTTGCAGAGGCTCTTTACCATTCAAAGCATCGAGGTCGGGGTCTGTTTTTAAAATGCTCAAGATCTTCATTGAATAACTGTCCCGAACTTCTATATCTTTTCTATTTGAACTTCTTTAATTATAATTATGTTTTTATTTTAGGATTTAAATGGGCCTATTGACAAATGCAGTAGCGCGAGGCCGAGCAGGGGGGAGGGGGGGTCGGTGCAACACGTACGGGCTTGGGATTGAGTACTTGCTGCTGGGAACTTCTGAGCTTCTTCATGGGTCTCTCGTCTTCCTGTCAAAAAAGAAAAAAATGTTTATTAGCACACAAGTTACATCTGCCTATACCTTTCTAACTGAACTTAGCATTATTCACAGCCTGAATTTCTCATATATAAAGCTATTCGTAGCCTGGACTGATGCTCATAAACTACCTGAACTTCGCATGGCTGTAAGCAGGCAGATTTTCTACTATTTGCAGCCTGGACTGATGCTCACAGACTACATGAACTTCACATGTTATAGCAGGCAGATTTAAAAAAAGCTTTTGTAGCCTGGACTGATGCTCAGAGATGTACCTGAACTTCTCATGGATGTGAAGTTCAGGCAGATTTACTACTATTTTTGGCAGGCTGAACTTCTCATGGACTGATGCTCACAGATGTACCTGAACTTCTCATGGATGTGAAGTTCAGGCAGATTTACTACTATTTTTGGCAGCCTGAACTTCTCATTGACTGATGCTCACAGATGTACCTGAACTTCTCATGGATGTGAAGTTCAGGAAGATTTACTACTATTTTTGGCAGCTTGAACTTCTCATGGACTGATGCTCACAGATGTACCTGAACTTCTCATGGATGTGAAGTTCAGGAAGATTTACTACTATTTTTGGCAGCCTGAACTTCTCGTGGAATGATGCTACACACCACCTGAACTTCTCATGGCAGTAAGAAAATAACAAGCAGAGGGAAGAAGTTCAACCATACCCTGGCTAGAAGTTCGGCCAACCTTTTTCCAGCAGCTGATAGGCCACCTTGTGAGCAATTTGTCGGAGAGCTAGGAGAGGAACCGCATGGCAATCCATGACTTGCATAGGGCGCGAAGTTCATATGCACGAAGCAAGAAGATCAGGCAAGGGACGATTGAAGAAGAAGGCGACAAGTGGGAGGAAGTTCATGTGCGGCTGCTGGATTTGAAGGCGCCTCCGATGCCACCTTCGTCGCGGAGTTGCACCGTTGGCCGCGCCGTTCGCCATAGCTTGCGTCGGGGCCACCATCTTCTCTGCCAATGCATTGGGCGGTGAATATGGAAGGAGGATGCGGCTTCGGGAAGTCCATGGCGGCTTCGCCGCGTCCAGGCGACGCGGGCTCCCACGCACCGGCGTCCGCCATCGCTTGCTCGCCCGCGCCGGTGGTCGGCCAGGATCTAGGGAAGGAGGGGAGGGGCCGGATCCGGCCGGCCAGGAGCTGGAGACGGGGGGAGGCGGCGGATCCGGCCGGCCAGGAGCTGGAGACCGGGGGAGGCGGCGGATCCGGCGAAGATCGGCGGTGACCACGGGGGAGGTCGGGGAATCGAGGGGAGGAGGGGGCTGGGGCGGCTCGGGATCGGGATCAGGTGGATCCTGTCGGGAGCCTCGGGATCCAGTGGATCCTGTCGGACCGGCAGCAGTTCAGAAGTTCGGGAGGGCCCTGTCGGGCCCTATATAGGGGCTGTTGTGATTCAAATAACTATTCTAATCCCAGGATTAGAATAGTGCTGTCCTATATATATATCGTCGAATGTCTCACAACCACCATTATACACATACACATGTATATATGTACAATTTCGCCTACATGTTGCCTTGGTTCCTTCAAAACACGATGACAATTGGGAGTGGTTCATGGGGACGGTAGTGTGTAATAGTATTCTCCTTTCGGATCTATGACCTGGTCGAGCAGAAATTCCGCCATTTCCTCTTGAAGTGCTCGTATGCACCCCGTTGCTAGGAGCTTGTCCCGCACCTCTTTGAACTATTAAGAAGGAGATCAATATGCATGTGTATTAGTTGTGTGACTAGATATCGATAATCATGTAAAAATTGTGAATAGTGTTCTGGCAAATATACCCATTCCTATCTTTGAGATTTGCTCCTTTCGGACGCCATCATGCGAATGTTCTCGAAAACATAGTATGCACACACATCAGTCCCCGGCGCCTGCTTCAGGGCCTTTACAAGAATAGAATTTAATCAGATAATAATTAATCAAGCATGATAATTAATTAATGGTATTGAAACAAGGATTAAAGAGATGGTAGCTAGTTAGTACTACTTAATTACTGACCCTGGGTCGATACCACAACAGCTTTTTTCACCATTTGCCTGGAGTCACCTTGATGAACTTTGCCCAAGCCCTGCCCGCCAGCAAAGAAAATTAATAAAGGGGTTATTAAATATAGTTGATATCAGGAAATGACGAACTAAATAGGCCGAGATATAGCTAATAGTGATTGAAATTACCTGTCGAGTATCCCATTCACGATGGTGAAGTCACTTTCTTTCTTAAGTAGTTAGTCCAGTACTTCAACTTTTCCTTCTTAAACTTTAGTGTCTAACAAGACCCAGTGGTAACTACATGCGCACACGTTTGCATGTCTTAATTAAGCGGGCATGTGCATAACACTAATCAACTACCCTAAACCCTATACACTTAATTATTAACATCTAGCTAGCTAGTAAGCAAAAACAAAATTTGTACTACAAGATAGTGTGAATCACCTGAAGTTGTAAGGAAGTAGTATATCTTCATTGATATTGAGGCGCTTCAAGAACTCTAGCATTTTATTCTCTACATCTTGTTTACAATAATCATATGTCCATGTCTATTCATTAATGGTCTTTGGGTCAATGAACCCAATGCCATAGCATCCAGCTTTTTTTTATTTCATACATCTTCATCCTACATAATACCATAAAAAAGAATATAGTGCGGATAATTATAGGTAATGATCGATCAATGAGCACTAAATCTAGCTTGAGACTTAAATTACAGAAAGAAATCACTTACAGACAATAGCAACCGACGAGAGATTTGTCGAGTGCATCTTAATTGAATAACTGAAATAGTTCTGAATACTCAACGCACAGAGCTAGCTTATGGAAGTAATGCTCTCCCTTGACCTTCATCATGAGGGACTCTCGATTGGAACTCTTGGTAATTTTCATGTACCAATCATGTAATTCATACATTCTCGTTGGGAGGTTCTTGAGCTCCTCGAGCTCGACCAAAGGTTGGCCCGGACATATTTCCTTTTTATTTCCTCCTCTCTAAGCGCAGACATGGGCTCGATCTCGAGGAGTTGTCCAACAATGATATTGAGCATTTGAGCCTGCATTATATGCTCCTCGGTTATTACCAGATTGCCCAACTGGGGAGCGGTTTGCCCACATCTATATAGGGCGGCGGTACTCTCATGTGTTGTTGGCACAACAAGCGAGGGGGTCGATTGCGCCGCCTGTTCTCCCAGCTGGGGAACGGTTTTCCCGCATTTTTTGCCAGCTGCTTGGCTCGAGCTCGAGCTCGACTCCTTCTGTAGTCGTGATCGACGCGCCTTCCTCAGGCTTGGGAGCTGGTCTGAGTCTGAGTCAACAGGCTTGGGAGTTGGTGGTCTAGCCATACGAATGAAGTGGTCAATCTTTTCCTCAAGCACTTTCTCCCTTGGCGGCGGTGTCGCTTTCGGTCCATAATGGTATTCCACTTGGGCCTGCACTATGGCTGCGTTTTGCTCCTCGGTCATGTCGTAAGGCATCTGAGAAAGATGACCGAGGCTTGGACCATATTTATATCGCTTGCCTCCGCCTGTACCTCCTATAATACCTCGACTCGTAGCGCTACGCACCATAGCTGCGACGGCTCTCTTCTGCGATTGCTGAGGCGGCGGAGACGGCTGATGTGATGCCCTTGATTCAATCGTACACTAATCATACACGCAAATGTGTACGATCAAGATCAAGGACTCACGGGAAGATATCATAACACAACTCTAGACATAAATTAAAATAATACAAGCTTTATATTACAAGCCAGGGCCTCGAGGACTCGAATACATAAGCTTGAATACGCAAGAGTCAACGGAAGCATCAATATCTGAGCACAAACATAAGTTAGACAAGGATGCCTTAAGAAGGCTAGCACAAAAGCATCTACGACTGAAAAGGCAAGGCCTCCTATCTGGGAGCCTCCTAACTACTCCTAGTCATCGGCGGCCTCCACGTAGTAGTAAGCACCCTCGTGGTAGTAGTAGTAGTCGATGGTGTCGTCTGGCTCCTGGGATCTGACATCTGGTTGCATCAACCGGAAAGAAGAAGAAAGGGGGAAAAGGGGGAGTAAAGCAACCGTGAGTACTCATCCAAAGTACTCGCAAGCAAGGATCTACACTACATATGCAACATTGTCAAAGGAAGGCTGTATATGTGGACTGGGTTGCAGAAATGCCAGAATAAGAGGGGGGAGGGAAGCTAGTCCTATCGAAGACTAGCATCTTCTGGAAACCACCATCTTGTAGCAACAGGAGGGAGCAGAGTAGTATAAAGTAAAGTAGTAGTAGTGTTATCAACCTCGGCCAAAGATCCTTTCTCAACTCCCTGCGAGAAAGCAATCCCAGAGCCATACTATCCATTTCTCATATCCATGTCTCATCTCAAGTATCTAGTTCTAGTTGTATCGATCGGGATACAACTCCAAGTGTCCGTTACCGTAGGACAGGCTATCGATAGATGTTTTCTTCCCTGCAGGGGTGCACCAACTTACCCACCACGCTCGATTAACTCCGACCGGACACACTTTCCTGGGTCATGCCCGGCCTCGATCAAACAATACGCTGCAACCCGACCTAGGATTAATAGAGAGGTCAGCACGTCAGACTAAACCTATGCACCCAAGGGTCATGGGCCATCGCCCCGGGAACTCCTACACGTTGAGAACGCGGCCGGTCAGTAGACCTAGCTACCTCCTTCAAAAAGGCAGGTGCTTACCAGTCCAACTCGGCACGCGCCGCTCAGTCGCTGACGTCTATTAAGCTTCGGCTGATGTATACGACGCAGAACTCCCATACAATGCCCACGTGATGGTTAGTGCTATCAGGCCAGACGCCCCTTGGATCAAATATACAAACCATTAGTGTGTTGGTAGTGCGGTCACGAGCAGAGATTCATGAAAGATGTGACCCCGTCGCCCCATGTCGAGTACTTGCGGCAAGGGCTAAGAATGCACGGACACGCCTCGTAAGTATCTCACGGGCACCTTCTAGGTAAACCCGTCTCCACATCACTCGCGGGTACCCCTCAGGGTCGACCCGCCTTTCCAAGTAACAATCGTAAAGTCCAAGTATCCGTGTGTCCAAACATCAAGGGGAAAAACCGAGGAATCACCCCCGGTGAATTCCACTCGATGTAATCATCAAGGTGAACGTAAGAGGAACCACCCCTAAGGTTCACACTTGAGGGGTTGGACGATAGAGTCGTATCGGAAGTGGTTAAGGCGGAATCACCCTCGATGACCATGACCGAATAGCTACACTACAGGGTTAACATCAGAAGTGTTGTAGAGGTCCCACCCTCGGCACTCGATAGTAACCCAGTAGTGTCAAGCAACTAAGGGGAAAGTGATGTGCGGTGCCGGGGCCTGGTCTTCGATCCCGTTTATCAGGTCTTTTGATAATCCAGCGGGGTAGTCGTGACAAAGTGGGGGTCTTTGATGGGTCTCTACCCAACCTATACTAAACAGTTTAGGTTAAGCAGGTAGGTAACAACAACAGGTTATAATAAACAGGCTATGCATCAGAATAGGAGCAAACAATAATAGTAGCAAAATCTAATGCAAGCATGAGAGAAAGAAATGGGCGATCACTACAAGAAATATGTCAACTTGTGACCAGCACTATTGGTCACTGAATGGTCACTGTTTTCAATTTGCGACCTTTTTGTGACCAAAAACATAAGGTCAAAAGCTGTCGGTCATAAACTGACTATAGCGACCTTTCTTCTGGAATGGTCGTAGACGTTTATGACCAAAATACGTCTACTGTGGCGTTTTGGTCACTAGCAACCTCCCCAGGCCATGTAGGCATCCAGCGTGGCAATCTGATGTGGCACAAGATTCAGCCCGGTCCAATTTGATTTTCTACTTGGGCCTAGCCCAACAATTTGGCCTTTTTACTGTATATTTTCTCTAGCTACATGGGTTATTTTTTCTAATAGTTTTGACTTCTACATTGGCCTGACCCAACAATTGGGCCTTTCATTTTTGGGCCATGGCCTTTTTGGCTCAACAATTACATTTCTTTTTTTAGTTACATTTCTTTTTTTAAGACAGATCCAATAGTCAGATGGGTTTGAGTGGGTCCTAATGGTCAGAGTCATGTTCTTCAAATTTTGATTTTCCAGTAAATAAAAAAAATATTTAAATCAGAACTGACTGAAAACAGAAGTAATACTTCAACAACCAAATTTGGCACCTTACAATCAAACATACACCACGTTTATAATCAAACATACTTCACATCAGGTTTACAGCCACCAAGAACACAACTAAATATCAAAATATAACTATCTATCAGAGTATAACTAGATCCAATGAGCTAGAACTCAATGCTTCTTCACTTCTTGGAGACCTGCTTGACGTTAGGGTGCTTCTCCTGAGTGTTTCTTCCAGCCACATGCATGCCTCAAGATCTGCAAATGCTGCCACGGAATGCCAGCAAAAAGTGTATCAGCCAGCTATAAGAAAAATGCAATTCTTCAAATTAGTTTCAATCAAGAGCCAACTCGGATCATTATGCAACAATGTTATTTTTAATCTGGACAAGCATTCCTTATTTCGTATAGTAAACTGAATCATGTATGCTTGCTGGCATATAGGAATTGGACTGCCGCAGATCCTTGGTTGGCATGTTTCACCAGCAAGATGACGCAATGAGAAACTCAAAAAATTAATTTTGCATGCTATGTACATCAAGTGAAAAGGAACAAGTTATATAGTAGCCTCAAGCAGAGGAAGTGTACAGCAACTTGATAAAAGAATGCTCAGTCATGGCATTCGATTTCACAAGAAAAGAATGTGTAAGGTGCAATGTTGAGTACACTTTGTAATTCTATAATAATTTGTAGTGCATTGTGGCTAGAAGCCAGAGTACACTTGAAGCTACAAACTATGCAACAAGCCTGAAACTCAAACAACAAGAAGCAGAGTTGAGTTCCTAGCCATCAGACAAGACTGAAACTCCCAGCATTTGCCTCTCAAATTTTTATATAGAGTGAAAATTCCCAGCAGGGTAGATAGACATATGCTACTGTTTAGAATTGCATTATAAATTGTGAGAAGTCTTCGAATACAGAGTCTTATGCAAGTTATTACAATCAGTATGATGTTGTCAAGGTCGTCCAAGTACTTGCCGCACCTACTAGATGTATTTCAGAACGAGAGGTCAAAAATAGGTAAAAATACTGATGCAAGCTATGCTCTACAATAGAAGCATTCAGAGAGGTGAACGGAACACCATCTTTTCCTTTGAGGAGCAAACAAGGAATGACTGCATTCACAAAGTATAGATGGAAAAATGCAACATATGCCATGGAAATGTTGATCCAGTGACTTAAATTTCAGAGTAGATGGCAGGAAACTTGGCTTGCTTTCTATATGCAGTATGTGCCAAACTAGCATGTCACTAATACACAAACTAGATTGGAAACTGGGTCCTGAATGAGTGAATTTTACATATTCAGTTGCCGCACGCAACCAATCAAGACCCTGCAACTACAAGGTGTCATTTGTTCATCCTACCAAGAACAGATGAAGCATCTTTCCCTTTGATTAGCAGACAAGGCACGACTGCAACTCAAGTCATTGGAATGCAAATCCACTCATCACATCACATACTACAAATTTCAGAGGAAACAACCCATGTGCAGTAGTATGTGCTACAGCAGCCTACAACCTAGTGAGAGGAGCAGCTACAGCCACATCTGATGTATACTCTGCTCTCAGGAATCCATCCGGGGAAAATAAAATTAAAGAACAAGAAGATGGATGGAGTGTGGCGGGTGGAGAATCACCTTGAAGATGGGCGGCTTGAGGGGCTCGGAGCAGATCCTTCAGCAGAGAGTTGTCGATGTCTTGAAGACTGTGGTGGGCCGCCATCGCCTGTACTACCTGCAGCTTCATCCCGTCGCTGTGGTGGATCCTGTAGTAGATCATGTAGCTTCATCCCGTCGCTGGTTGCCGTTCCTCCTGTACTACCTGCAGAGACAGAGACGGGGGTGAGAGGGAGGGGGGATTGAAGGAGAAGAGGAGGAGGAGGATGAGAGGAGTGGATCTGACGGTGGCCTGAGCTGCTGCCCAAGTGGATCTGGTGCTTGAGGTGGAGGGAGGAAGAGGTGAATCTCGCCGCGCGCGCTGGATCTCCCTGGGGCGACCCACAACCATCTGGCACACCCACACCGCCGCTGTCAGCGCCGGAGCGACCACGCGCGCCCGCCGGGCCGCCCATGCCGCCGCGGCCGCGCCGGCGCTGAGCAGCGCCATGGATCCGAGGGGATAGGGCGCGGATTTGCTTTTCTTGGAGGAGGAAGGGGTTCTGGGTGGGCTGATTGGTTTGGTTGGGTGGGTGAAGGGGAGGGGGAGAGGAGTAGGGCATGGGGGTTGCCATGGACAGCAGAGAGCTCCACTAGAGGGAGGTGGCGGCAGCGATCTGGAAGGGAGGAGGCAGCAAGGAGAAATGACCAACTCTCGCTCTCTCTCCATCGGGCGAGACAGCAAGGAGAGAAAGGAGGCGAGGGGGGATTGGATGGAAAATGACCAGCTAGGGTTTTGGGGTCGGTGTGGAAGGGTTGAGGACGGCCGTTGGATCCTCGAGCATCCGACGGCGTATGATGCACGATCCGCGTGAGACGTCTAGGAACCAATCAGAATGCAGTATGATGTTATGACCATCTAAATAGGTCATAGTTGCCTAAAAATAATGTGTTAAAATCATGTCAGCTATTTTATGACCTGAGAAATTCAAAAAGAAAATAGAAAACCTTCTCATTATGTCACCAAAATGTGAACAAGTTTTCAGAAAAAATAACAAACATGAAAAAAGATAAATATATTTTAAAAGGTGTCATGAGAAATGAGATTTTTGGCAAAAAAAAAACCCACTTTCCATTTTTCGAGTGCCTCAAATGAGCTTTTTTGTGAAGGACCTACCAAATAGTTGTTGCCAAATTGTACCAAATCAATATTATAAAATATTAGTACATATTTAATTCACAATTATTAAAATGGTTGGGTGTGAAAAGCTTTTATCCACCTCTCGTGAAAAAGACAAATTTCTGCCGATTCAGTAAGAAGCGAGTTAAATTTGAATTGCAGCTACCTTATAGTTTGCTCTTTATTTTTTCCAAAAATCATTTCTAGGTACATAAGTATATATTTAATCAGAGAAAAATCAAAAGTTTTCCAAGATTCAACCACTAGCTAGGAACGGTTATGCCCGCCGTTTTGACCGTATTTTGGAACGGGCATAAAAAATTCAACAAAAAATCAAAAAATTGGAAAACCTTTGCATTGTGTCATTATATGTGACCAAGTTACCAGGAAAAATAATAAAACTGTAATACGACAATTATTTTAAAAAATGTTCTCAGAAATGAGCTATCATGTATGAAGATTCATGGCTTTCAACCTAAGTGCTCAATCTTACGGCCACATCCATGGCATAGTTTGTTCAAATGATCTCATATTGTGCAAAAGGGTGCATATTGGAATGACAAACAATGTTGCCTAAGGAAGTTTTCATTTTCTTTGCACGAAAAAATCATTTTCCATTTTTTGAGTGCCTGAAATGAGCTTTTTTTGTGAAGGACCTACCAAATAGTTGTTGCAAAATTGTACCAAATCAATTTTATAAAATAGTATTACATATTTAATTCACAATGGACAAAATGGTTGGGTGTGAAAAGCTTTTATCCACCTGTCGTGAAAAAGACAAATTTCTGCCGATTCAGCAGGAAGCTGGTTAAATTTGAACTGCAATTGCCTTATAGTTTGCTATTTATTTTTTTTCAAAAATCATTTCTAGGTACCTAAGTATCTATTTAATCAGAGAAAAATCAAAAGTTTTCCAAGATTCAACCTCTAGCTAGGAACGGTCATGCCTGCCGTTTTGACCGTATTTTGAAACGGGCATAAAAAAATCAAAAAAATCAAAAAATTGGAAAACCTTCGCATTGTGTCATTATATGTGACCAAGTTACCAGGAAAAATAATAAAATTGTAATATGGAAATTATTTTAAAAAAGTGTTCTCAGAAATGAGCTATCATGTATGAAGATTCACGGCTTTCAACCCAAGTGCTGAATCTTATGGCCACATCCATGACATAGTTTGTTCAAATGATCTCATATTGTGCACAAGGGTGCATATTGGAATGACAAACAATGTTGCCTAAGGGAGTTTTCATTTTCTTTGTACGAAAAATCAATTTTCCATTTTCGAGTGCCCAAAAGGAGGGTTTTTTGTGAAGGACCTCCCAAATAATTGTTGCAAAATTGGACGAAATCAATTTTCTAAAATACTAGGACATATTTAATGCACAATTGACAAAATGGTTGGGTGTAAAAAGTTTTGATCCACCTCTCGTGAAAAAGACAAATTTCCGCCGATTCAGCTGGAAGCGGGTCAAATTTGAACTGTAGCTGCCTCATAGTTTTCTATTTATTTTTTCCAAAAATCATTTCTAGGTACATACGTACCTATTTAATCAGAGAAACACCAAAAAAAATTCAAGACTCAACCACTAGCTAGGTACGGTCATTCCCGCCGTTTTGACGCATTTTGAAACGGGCATAAAAAATTCAAAAAAAATCAAAAAATTGGGAAACCTTCGCATTGTGTCATTATATGTGGCCAACTTTCCAGGAAAAATAACAAACTTGTAATACGGCAATTATTTTAAAAAAGTGTTCTCAAAATCGAGCTATCACGTGTGGAGATCAATGGCTTTCAAGCCAAATGATCAATCTTATGGCCACATTCATGGCATAATTTGTTCAAATGATCTCATATTGTGCACAAGGGTGTATATTGGAATGGCAAACAATGTTGCCTAAGGAAGTTTTCATTTTCTTTGGACGAAAAAACCATTTTCCATTTTTCGAGTGACCAACAAGAGGTTTTTTTGTGAAGGACCTCCCAAATAATTGTTGCAAAATTGGACCAAATCATTTTTATAAAATACTAGGCCATATTTAATGAACAATTGACCAAATGGTTGGGTGTAAAAAGTTTTGATCCACCTCTCGTATAAAAGACAAATTGCCGCCGATTCAGTTGGAAGTGGGTCAAATTTGAACTGTAGCTGCCTTGTAGTTTGCTCTTTATTTTTTCAAAAATCATTTCTAGGTACATAAGTATCTATTTAATCAGAGAAACACCAAAAAAATTCCAAGATTCAACCACTAGCTAGGAACGGTCATTCCCGCCGTTTTGACCACATTTTGAAACGGGCATAAAAAAATCAAAAAAATTAAAAAATTGGAAAACCTTCGCATTGTGGCATTATATATGACCAAGTTACCAGGAAAAATAATAAACTTGTAATACGGCAATTCTTTTAAAAATGTGTTCTCAGAAATGAGCTATCATGCGTGAAGATTCATGGCTTTCAAGTCAAATGATCAATCCTATGGCCACATTCATGGCATAGTTTGTTCAAATGATCTCATATTGTGCACAAGGGTGCATCTTGGAATGGCAAACAATATTGCCTAAGGAAGTTTTCATTATTTTTGGACAAAAAAACCATTTTCCATTTTTTGAGTGCCCAAAAGGAGGTTTTTTTGTGAAGGACCTCCCAAATAATTGTTGCAAAATTGGAACAAATCATTTTTCTAAAATACTAGGTCATATTTAATGCATAATTGACAAAATGGTTGGGCGTCAAAATCTTTGATCCACCTCTGGTGAAAAAGACAAATTCCCGCCGATTTAGCAGGAAGCGGTTCAATTTTGAACTGCAGCTGCCTCATAGTTTACTATTTATTTTTTCCAAAAAATCATTTATAGTCACATAAGTACCTATTTAATCATAAATACATGGTTTGATGGTGATACGTCGAGGTTTGGGCGGTGGCCAAGGCCCCCAACTCTAGAGCGCGTAAACTCGCATGCCTGCTGATGAAGCTATGAACCTGGGGTAGGGTCATGGACCTGCCCTAACTGCCCTACCCAAGGACATCTCTAGAAGAAATCACCTTTCAATCGACTTGAAGGTGTCCCACTCGACAGACTCGAAGACACTCGACCAAGAAGCAATCACTCGACCAAGACCCAACCACTCGACGGCCAGGAGGCCTAAGGCACCCCGCACGCTAACGGTCGGTCATTAAGTAGCTTTTATGGTCATCATAGCACTTTATTACTAGCGTTACCAGAAACGCCCTGCCTTAATGTACATTGAACCCTTCATAACATGGGCTGGCCGGGGTCCTGGCGCAATCTATATAAGCCACCCCCTCCTCCGAGACAAGGGTTCGCACCTCTGTAACTCATACACACATAATCCAGTCGACCACCTCCGGGCTCCGAGATGTAGGGCTTTTACTTCCTCCGAGAAGGGCCTGAACTCGTAAACCTTGCGTCTTTACAACCTCTCCATAGCTAAGACCTCGCCTCTTCATGCTTACCCCCTACATTACTGTCAGACTTAGAACCACGATAGTTGGCGCCCACCGTGGGGCGGTGTTTTAGCGTTTTGTTGGAGGAGTTGCGATCTTTTACGACCCGAAACATCATGGTTTTCGACGGAGTTTTGGTGGAGGGCCGCGAGATCCGTCTCGGCGCGCTCACGTTCATCGCTGATGACTCCGCTTGGCTTCAGGAGGCTCCGCTCGACGTGGACGCACTCCCTGTCCGCGGGGCAACGCACTTTAGCGCGTGCGTCCGCGGCGTTCTCCTGCCGCAACCGTCGACCCCCTACCGGTCGGCTCCCGTGTTGTCCTCCCTCCCCGTTTCCCGCCGGCGCAAGCGCTCCGGTCGGTTGAGACTTCAGCGGTGGGTGAGACACGCGGTGGCCCGTTAGTCGGCCACCCCTCAAGTCGCGGCGATCGAGCCCGGCGAATCCCTCTACGGCATGTTCGACCTGTCGACTGGCTCCGAAGAGACTGCATCCGAGTGCGACAGTAGCGATCCGGCGGCGGAGGTTCTGATGGTCGACGGACTGCCCAGTCCCCCCGGTTTTACACGCACCGACGGAGGCGCAGCAGGAGGCGACCCGTCGCGTCCCCATGAGGAGTTCTTCCCGAGCCTCTCACGTTGCTGCAGAGAGAAGAACTTCGCCGCCGGAACATGGATGTGCTGCACACTCCTATCGTTGGAGAAACCCCCGAGGCTCGCGCCTTGGAGGACGCGCGCCTGGCAAACTTGGCTGAGCGCACTTGACTGGAGAACCTCCAACGAGCACTCGACGAGCGTGCGCGACAACGGGTTCCCGAATCCAGCCGACGTCAGCTCTTCCCGCCCCCGCAGGTATATCGGACTCCGATTCAGAATTTAGCAGCTGCGGCCCGTATAGCGGAGTCGATTCAGCCTTCCCAGTCGGAGGCTGGCAGAGGCTTGCTGCAGATCAGAGCGTTACTCCGGGCAGCAGAAGATCAGAATTCCACTATTTCTCAGTCGCAGAACAGAATCCACAGCAGATCTGTTGCCGCGGACACAGTCCAGTCGGCTCACAGCCCGAGATCACCCCCGAGGCGTGAGGGACGCGGAGACCGGCGCGACTAGTATGGAAACCATGAGCAGTATGATCACCGAGTCGATCGTGACGGTCGACGTCGAGTGCCCACGCCTCCCCCGAGGAGCAGGTCGTATGTGCCTCGCCAGCAGGATGACAGGCACCCCCATAGTGGTGGGCGAAGGATTCCAGTCGACCCCAGAGGGCCAGGCTTTCACGCGAGACCCATCCTCGTCCAGGGTCTGGTCGACAGGAACAGAGCTCACCGAGAAGGCCATGACAGAGATGCGCCTGCCAGTAGCAGAGTACATGTTTCGGGACCAGAGTGCTTTAGTAGAGCCATCAGGGCTGCTGTGATCCCTCCCAATTTCAGGTTGGCGACTGGAGTCAGTAAGTTCACTGGCGAGTCCAAGCCTGATACTTGGCTTGAGGACTACCGAGTGGCCGTCCAGATTGGTGGCGGCAATGATGAAGTGGCCATGAAGCACTTTCCTCTCATGTTGGAGGGCTCGGCCAGAGCGTGGCTAAACCAGTTAGCGCCTAGCAGCATTTACACTTGGGAAGATCTCTCCCGAGTGTTCGTCACCGCATTTGAGGGCACATGCAAGTGACCAACAGGACTGACGGAACTGCGGTCTTGTGTGCAGAAGCCGAATGAAACTTTGAGGGATTACATCCAGAGATGGATCACGTTACATCACTAGGTGGAAAATGTGCCTGACCACCAAGCAGTTTGTGCCTTCAAGGAAGGCATCAAGTACAGAGAGCTAAATTTGAAATTCGGTCGAACCGGAGACATGTCCCTGAATCGGATGATGGAGATTGCCACCAAGTACGCTAATGGTGAAAATGAGGATCGACTCAAAAGTGGCAAGCTCAAGTCAGTCGCCCAAGAAACCGGAGGCAATTCCAATCGGAAGCAGAAGCAGAAGGCCGAGCCAGCGGCTCCCGGGGAAGCTTTAGCTTTGGCCCAAGGAAAGTCTAAAGGGAAACCTAAAGGTCCTTGGAACCCCAAAAAGGTTAAACACCAGGAGGGAAATGATGTGTTGGACTTACCGTGTCTCGTCCACACGAAGAAAGATGAAGAGGGTAATTTTATTTACCCGAAACATACCACTCGACAGTGTCGACTTTTGATCCAGTAGTTCCAGGGCAAGCAGCCCAAGGGTAAGGAAAAGGAGTCAGACAAGGTCGAGGACAAAGAAGACAGTGATGACGGATACCCTCAAGTCAATTCCACCCTGATGATTTTTGCTGATGTTGAGAGCAAAAGTCAACTGAAAGTTATTAACCGAGAGATGAATATGGTCGCTCCGGCGACACCTAGTTACCTGAAATGGTCTCAGACTGCCATAACATTCGACCAGTCCGACCACCCAACGCACATCGCCACCCCTGGGAGGCAAGCTTTGGTGGTCGACCCAGTTGTTGAAGGCACTCGACTGACCAAAGTCCTAATGGATGGTGGCAGTGGTTTGAACATATTATACGCTGAGACGTTGAAGGGGATGAGCATTCCGATGTCCAAACTCAGTGCCAGCAACATGAGTTTCCATGGAGTCATTCATGGGAAGAAGGCTGAATCACTCGGCCAGATTGCTCTTGATGTGGTTTTCGGTGATTCCAAGAATTACCGTAAAGAAAAGTTGACATTTGAAGTTGTAGACTTCCAGAGTGCCTATCACGCTATTTTGGGCAGGCCGGCTTATGCACGCTTCATGGCCCGACCATGTTACGTGTATCTCAAATTGAAGATGCCTGGCCCCAAAGGTGTGATCACCATTACGGGAAATCAGAAGAAAGCGGAAGAATGTTTTCAGAAGGGTTCGAAGATCGCCGACGCACAGATGGCAGTGGTGGAGTTGCAGGAATACCAGAAGACTGCAGACCCGAGTGATCTGTTGCGAGCCAAGAAGCCCGCTACAGAGTCAGCTTTCCAGTCGACTGGCGACACGAAGACAGCTCACATCCACCCGACCGACCCCAGCGCCGCCCCGACTCATATCTCGACAACACTCGACTCCAAATAGGAAGAAGCGCTCGTCCAGTTCCTCCGTGAGAACTGGGACATCTTCGCATGGAAGCCTTCTGACATGCCTGGTGTTCCCAGGGAGCTGGCTGAGCATCGCCTGAGAGTCGACTCAAAAGTAAAACTTGTCAAGGAACATCTTCGATGGTCCGCCGTCGAAAAGAGAAAAGCTATTGGCGAAGAGGTGGCTCGACTCTTAGCAGCGGAGTTCATCCGAGAGATTTACCACTCTGAGTGGCTCGCCAATGTTGTCATGGTCCCCAAGAAGGACAAGTCACTTCGCATGTGCATTGACTTTAAACATATCAATCGGGCCTGGCCGAAAGATCATTTTGTTGGAAATATGCCCTAGAGGCAATAATAAATTAGTTATTATTATATTTCCTTGTTCATGATAATCGTTTATTATCCATGCTAGAATTGTATTGATAGGAAACTCAGATACATGTGTGGATACATAGACAACACCATGTCCCTAGTAAGCCTCTAGTTGACTAGCTCGTTGATCAATAGATGGTTACGGTTTCCTGACCATGGACATTGGATGTCATTGATAACGGAATCACATCATTAGGAGAATGATGTGATGGACAATGACCCAATCCCAAGCCTAGCACAAGATCATGTAGTTCGTATGCTAAAGCTTTTCTAATGTCAAGTATCATTTCCTTAGACCATGAGATTGTGCAACTCCCGGATACCGTAGGAGTGCTTTGGGTGTGCCAAACGTCACAACGTAACTGGGTGGCTATAAAGGTACACTACAGGTATCTCCGAAAGTGTCTGTTGGGTTGGCACGAATCGAGACTGGGATTTGTCACTCCGTGTAAACGGAGAGGTATCTCTGGGCCCACTCGGTAGGACATCATCATAATGTGCACAATGTGATCAAGGAGTTGATCACGGGATGATGTGTTACGAAACGAGTAAAGAGACTTGCCGGTAACGAGATTGAACAAGGTATCGGGATACCGACGATCGAATCTCGGGCAAGTATCGTACCGCTAGACAAAGGGAATTGTATACGGGATTGATTAAGTCCTTGACATCGTGGTTCATCCAATGAGATCATCGTGGAACATGTGGGAGCCAACATGGGTGTCCAGATCCCGCTGATGGTTATTGATTGGAGAGTCATCTCGGTCATGTCTACATGTCTCCCGAACCCGTAGGGTCTACACACTTAAGGTTCGACGACGCTAGGGTTATAGAGATATTAGTATGCGGTAACCCGAAAGTTTTTCGGAGTCCCGGATGAGATCCCGGACGTCACGAGGAGTTCCAGAATGGTCTGGAGGTAAAGATTTATATATAGGAAGTGCTATTTCGGCTATCGGGACAAGTTTCGGGGTCACCGGTATTGTGCCGGGACCACCGGAAGGGTCCCGGGGGTCCACCGGGTGAGGCCACCTGCCCCAGGGGCCACATGGGCTGTAGGGGGTGCGCCTTGGCCTGTATGGGCCAAGGGCACCAGCCCCAAGAGGCCCATGTGCCAAGAGATAAGGGAAAGGAAGAGTCCTAAAGGGGGAAGGCACCTCCGAGGTGCCTTGGGGAGGATGGACTCCTCCCTGGCCGCACCCTTCCTTGGAGGAAGGGCCAAGGCTGCCCCCCCCCCTCTCTCTTGGCCCTATATATAGTGGTGGGAAGGGAGGGCAGCAATACCTAAGCCCTGGTGCCTCCCTCTCCCTCCCATGACACATCTCCCTCCTCCCGGAGCGCTTGGCGAAGCCCTGTTGGAATCCCGCTACTTCCACCACCACGCCGTCGTGCTGCTGGATCTCCATCAACCTCTCCTCCCCCCTTGCTGGATCAAGAAGGAGGAGACGTCACTTCTCCTTACGTGTGTTGAACGTGGAGGTGCCGTCCGTTCGGCGCTAGGATCATCGGTGATTTGGATCACGACGAGTACGACTCCATCAACCCCGTTCTCTTGAACGCTTCCGCGCGCGATCTACAAGGGTATGTAGATCCACTCCTCCCTCGTTGCTAGATGACTCCATAGATAGATCTTGGTGACACGTAGGAAAATTTTGAATTTCTGCTATGTTCCCCAACAGTGGCATCATGAGCTAGGTCTATGCGTAGTTTATATGCACGAGTAGAACACAAAGTAGTTGTGGGCGTTGATTTTGTTCAATATGCTTACCATTACTAGTCCAATCTTGATTCGGCGGCATTGTGGGATGAAGCGGCCCGGACCGACCTTACACGTACTCTTACGTGAGACTGGTTCCACCGACTAACATGCACTAGTTGCATAAGGTGGCTAGCGGGTGTCTGTCTCTCCCACTTTAGTCGGATCGGATTCGATGAAAAGGGTCCTTATGAAGGGTAAATAGCAATTGGCATATCACGTTGTGGTTTTTGCGTAGGTAAGAAACGTTCTTGCTAGAAACCCATAGCAGCCACGTAAAACATGCAAACAACAATTAGAGGACGTCTAACTTGTTTTTGCAGGGTATGCTATGTGATGTGATATGGCCAAAGGATGTGATGAATGATATATGTGATGTATGGATTGATCATGTTCTTGTAATAGGAATCACGACTTGCATGTCGATGAGTATGACAACCGGCAGGAGCCATAGGAGTTGTCTTAATTTATTTATGACCTGCGTGTCAACATAAACGTCATGTAATTACTTTACTTTATTGCTAACCATTAGCTGTAGTAGTAGAAGTAATAGTTGACGAGACAACTTCATGAAGACACGATGATAGAGATCATGATGATGGAGATCATGGTGTCATGCCGGTGACGATGATGATCATGGAGCCCCAAAGATGGAGATCAAGAGGAGCAAAGTGATGATGGCCATATCATGTCACTATTTGATTGCATGTGATGTTTATCATGTTGATGCATCTTGTTTACTTAGAATGAAGGTAGTAAATAAGATGATCCCTCATAATAATTTCAAGAAAGTGTTCCCCCTAACTGTGCACCGTTGTGAAAGTTCATCGTTTCGAAGCACCACGTGATGATCGGGTGTGATAGATTCTTACGTTCGAATACAACGGGTGTTGACGAGCCTAGCATGTACAGACATGGCCTCGAAACACATGCAAAACACTTAGGTTAACTTGATGAGCCTAGCATGTACAGACATGGCCTCGGAACACAATAGACCGAAAGGTCGAGCATGAGTCGTATAGAAGATACGATCAACATGAAGATGTTCACCGATGTTGACTAGTCCGTCTCACGTGATGATTGGACACGGCCTAGTTGACTCGGATCATGTAATCACTTAGATGACTAGAGGGATGTCTATCTGAGTGGGAGTTCATAAGATGAACTTAATTATCCTAAACATAGTCAAAAGGTCTTCGCAAATTATGTCGTAGCTCGCGCTTCAGTTCTACTGTTTAGTTATGTTCCTAGAGAAATTTTAGTTGAAAGTTGATAGTAGCAATTATGCGGACTAGGTCCGTAAACTGAGGATTGTCCTCATTGCTTCATAGAAGGCTTATGTCCTTAATGCACCGCTCAGTGTGCTGAACCTGGAACGTTGTCTGTGGATGTTGCGAACATCTGACATACACATTTTTATAACTACGTGATAGTTCAGTTAAACAGTTTAGAGTTGAGGCACCGAAGACGTGTTAAAACGTCCGAAACATATGAGATGTTTCGAGGGCTGAAATTGGGATTTTCAGGCTCGTGCCCACGTCAAGAGGTATAAGACCTCTGACGATTTTCTTAGCCTGCAAACTAAGGAGAAAAGCTCAATTGTTGAGCTTGTGCTCAGATTGTCTGAGTACAACAATCGCTTGAATCAAGTGGGAGTTGATCTTCCAAATGAGTTAGTGATGTTTCTCCGAAGTCATTACCACCAAGCTGCTAGAGCTTCGTGATGAACTATAATGTATCGGGGACATATATGATGATCCTTGAGATATTCGCGATGTTTGACACCACAAAAGTAGAAATCAAAAAGGAGCATCAATTGTTGATGGTTTGTGAAACCACTAGTTTCAAGGAGGGCAAGGGAAAAAAGGGATGCTTCATGAAACGCCAAATCAGCTGCTGCTCTAGTGAAGAAACCCAAGGTTGAACCCAAACCCGAGACTAAGTGCTTCTGTAATTAGGGGGACAGCCACTGGAGCAGAATTACCCTAGATACTTGGTAGATGAGAAGGCTGTCGATAGAAGTATTTTGGATATACATTATGTTAATGTGTACTTTACTAGTACTCCTAGTAGCACCAGGGTATTAGATACCGGTTCAGTTGCTAAGTGTTAGTAACTCGAAATAAAAGCTACGAAATAAACGGAGACTAGCTAAAGGTGAGCTGACGATATGTGTTGGAAGTGTTTCCAATGTTGATATGATCAAGCATCGCACGCTCCCTCTACCATCGAGATTGGTGTTTGCGTTGAGCATAGACATGATTGGATTATGTCTATCGCAATACGGTTATTCATTTAAGGAGAATAATGGTTACTCTGTATATTTGAATAATATCTTCAATGGTCTTGCACCTAAAATGAATGGTTCATTGAATCTCGATCGTAGTGATACACATGTTCATGCCAAAAGATATAAGATAGTAATGATAGTACCACCTACTTGTGGCACTGCCACGTAAGTCATATCGGTATAAAATGCATGAAGAAGCTCCATGTTGATGGATCTTTGGGCTCACTCGTTTTGAAAGGTTTGAGACATGCGAACCATGTCTATTGGTGTATATGCATGAAGAAACTCCATGCAAATGGACCGTTTGGACTCACTTGATTTTGAATCACTTGAGACATGCAAATCATACCACATGGGCAAGATGACTGAAAGCCTCGTTTTCAGTAAAATGGAACTAGAAAGCAACTTGTTGGAAGTAATACATTTTGATGTGTGCAATCCAATGAGTGCTGAGGCATGTAGTGGATATCATTATGTTCTTACTTCACAGATGATTTGAGTAGATGTTGAGTATATTTACTTGATGAATCACGAGTCTGAATTATTGAAAGGTTCAAGTAATTTCAGGGTGAAGTTGAAAGATCGTCGTGACAAGAGGATAAAATATCTATGATATGATCATAGAGATGAATATCTGAATTACGAGTTTGGCACAAAATTAAGACATTTTGGAAATTGTTTCACAACTAATACACCCTGGAACACCATAGTGTGATGGTGTGTCCGAACATCATAACTGCACCCTATTGGATATGATGCATACCATGATGTCTCTTATCGAATTACCATGATAGTTTATGGGTTAGGCTTTAGAGACAACAACATTCACTTTAAATAGGGCACCACGTAATTCCGATGAGATGACACCGTATGAACTATGGTTTAGAGAAACCTAAGCTGTCATTTCTTAAAGGTTTAGGGCTGCGACGCTTATGTGAAAAAGTTTCAGGCTGATAAGCTCGAACCCAAAGCGGATAAATGCATCTTCATAGGACACCCAAAACAGTTGGGTATACCTCCTGTCTCAGATCCGAAAGCAATAAGGGATTGTTTCTAGAATCGGGTCCTTTCTCGAGGAAAAGTTTCTCTGGAAAGAATTGAGTGGGAGGATGGTGGAGACTTGATGAGGTTATTGAACCATCTCTTCAACTAGTGTGTGGCAGGGCACAGGAAGTTGTTCCTGTGGCACCTACACCAATTGAAGTGGAAGCTTATGATAGAGATCATGAAACTTCAGATCAAGTCGCTACCAAACCTCGTAGGATGACAAGGATGCGTACTACTTCAGAGTGGTACGTAATCCTGTCTTGGAAGTCATGTTGCTAGACAACAATGAACCTACGAGCTATGGAGAAGCGATGGTGGGCCTGGATTCCAAAATGGCTCGAGGCCATATAATCCGAGAGAGAATCCATATATGAAAACAAAGTGTAGACTTTGGAAGAACTACTTGATGGTCGTAAGGCTGTTAGGTACATATGGATTTTAAAAGGAAGACGGACAATGGTGGTAAGTATCACCATTAAGAAAGCTCGACTTGTCGTTAAGATGTTTTCCGACAAGTTCAAGGAGTTGACTACGATGAGACTTTCTCACTCGTAGCGATGCTAAGAGTCTGTTGGAATTATATTAGTGATTACTGCATTATTTATGAAATCTTGCAGATAGGATGTCAAAAACATTGTTTCCTCGACGATTTTCTTGAGGAAAGGTTGTATGTGATACAACCGGAAGGTTTTGTCAATCCTGAAAGATGCTAATAAGTATGCAAAGCTCCAGCAATCCTTCTAAGGACTGGAGTAAGCATCTCGGAGTTGGAATGTACGCTTTGATGAGATGATCAAAGATTTTGGGTTTATACAAAGTTTATGAGAAACTTGTATTTCCAAAGAAGTGAGTGGGAGCACTATAAAATTTCTGATGAGTATATGTTGTTGACATATTATGGATCAGAAATGATGTAGAATTTCTGGAAAGCATATAGGGTTATTTGGAAAGTGTTTTTCAATGGAAAGCCTGGATTAAGCTACTTGAACATTGAGCATCAAGATCTATAAGGATAGATCAAAACGCTTAATGGTACTTTCAAATGAGCACATACCTTGACATGATCTTGAAGGGGTTCAAGATGGATCAGTCAAAGAATGAGTACTTGCCTGAGTTGTAAGGTATGAAGTTAAGACTTAAAGCTCGACCACGGCAGAAGAAAGAGAAAGGACGAATGTCGTCCCCTATGCTTTTGTCATAGGCTCTATACGGTATGCCATGCTAAGTACCGCACCTGATGTGTGCCTTGCCACATATCTGGCAAGAGGGTACAAAGGTAATCTAGGAGTAGATCACCAAATAGCGGTCTAAATTATCCTTAGAGGAATAAGGATATGTTTCTCGGTTATGGAGGTGATAAAGAGTTCGACGTAAAGAGTTACGTCGATGCAAGCTTAACACCTATCCGGATAGCTCTGAGTAGAGATACCGGATACTATAATGGAGCAACAATTTAGAATAGCTCCAAGTAGAACAATTATTTGAAATGGCTCCAAATATAGCGTAGTAGCTGCATCTACAAGATGACATAGAGATTTGCGAAGTACATACGGATCTGAAAGATTCGGACCCGTTGACTATAACATCTCTCACAAGCATAACATGATCAAACCCAGAACTCATCGAGTGTTAATCACATGGTAATATGCCCTAGAGGCAATAATAAATTAGTTATTATTATATTTCCTTGTTCATGATAATCGTTTATTATCCATGCTAGAATTGTATTGATAGGAAACTCATATACATGTGTGGATACATAGACAACACCATGTCCCTAGTAAGCCTCTAGTTAACTAGCTCGTTGATCAATAGATGGTTACGGTTTCCTGACCATGGACATTGGATGTCATTGATAACGGGATCACATCATTAGGAGAATGATGTGATGGACAAAGACCCAATCCCAAGCCTAGCACAAGATCATGTTGTTCGTATGCTTAAGCTTTTCTAATGTCAAGTATCATTTCCTTAGACCATGAGATTGTGCAACTCCCGGATACCGTAGGAGTGCTTTGGGTGTGCCAAACGTCACAACGTAACTGGGTGGCTATAAAGGTACACTACAGGTATCTCCGAAAGTGTCTGTTGGGTTGGCACGAATCGAGACTGGGATTTGTCACTCCGTGTAAACGGAGAGGTATCTCTGGGCCCACTCGGTAGGACATCATCATAATGTGCACAATGTGATCAAGGAGTTGATCACGGGATGATGTGTTACGAAACGAGTAAAGAGACTTGCCGGTAACGAGATTGAACAAGGTATCGGGATACCGACGATCGAATCTCGGACAAGTATCGTACCGCTAGACAAAGGGAATTGTATACGGGATTGATTAAGTCCATGACATCATGGTTCATCCGATGAGATCATCGTGGAACATGTGGGAGCCAACATGGGTATCCAGATCCCGCTGATGGTTATTGACCTGAGAGTCATCTCAGTCATGTCTACATGTCTCCTGAACCCGTAGGGTCTACACACTTAAGGTTCGGTGACGCTAGGGTTATGGAGATATTAGTATGCGGTAACCCGAAAGTTGTTCGGAGTCCCAGATGAGATCCCGGACGTCACGAGGAGTTCCGGAATGGTCCAGAGGTAAAGATTTATATATAGGAAGTGCTATTTCGGCTATCGGGACAAGTTTCGGGGTCACCGGTATTGTACCGGGACCACCGGAAGGGTCCGGGGGTCCACCGGGTGGGGCCACCTGCCCCGGGGGCCACATGGGCTATAGGGGGTGCGCCTTGGCCTGTATGGGCCAAGGGCACCAGCCCCAAGAGGCCCATGCGCCAAGAGATAAGGGAAAGGAAGAGTCCTAAAGGGGGAAGGCACCTCCGAGGTGCCTTGGGGAGGATGGACTCCTCCCTGGCCGCACCCTTCCTTGGAGGAAGGGCCAAGGCTGCGCCCCCACCCTCTCTCTTGGCCCTATATATAGTGGGGGGAAGGGAGGGCAGCAATACCTAAGCCCTAGCGCCTCCCTCTCCCTCCCATGACAGATCTCCCTCCTCCCGCAGCGCTTGGCGAAGCCCTGTTGGAATCCCGCTACTTCCACCACCACGCCGTCGTGCTGCTGGATCTCCATCAACCTCTCCTCCCCCCTTGCTGGATCAAGAAGGAGTAGATGTTGCTGCTCTGTATGTGTGTTGAACGCGGAGGTGCCGTCCGTTCGGCGCTAGGATCATCGGTGATTTGGATCACGACGAGTACGACTCCATCAACCCCGTTCTCTTGAACCCTTCCGCGTGCGATCTATAAGGGTATGTAGATCCACTCCACCCTCGTTGCTAGATGACTCCATAGATAGATCTTGGTGACACGTAGGAAAATTTTGAATTTCTGCTACGTTCCCCAACAGTGGCATCATGAGCTTAATCCATCAAAGTGTACATTCGGAGTCCCTGGCGGAAAGTTAATCGGTTTTCTTGTTTCCGAACAGGGAATCGACGCCAATCCAGAAAAAGTTGGCACTATACTCCGAATGAAAAGCCCTGCGTGAGTGCACGACGTCCAGAAGCTTACTGGTTTTTTGGACACCCTAAGTCAATTCATATCTGGTCTCGGTGAAAAGGCATTACCTCTTTTCCGATTGGTGAAGAAGTCCGACAAGTTCGAGTGGACTCCTGAAGCTGATGCATCGTTTGCAGAGCTCAAAGCTCTGCTCTCCACCCAGCCGGTGCTTGCTGCCCCAATCAGCAAAGAGCCTTTGCTGCTTTACATTGCAGATACAGGACAAGTTGTTAGTACGGTACTTAAGATCGAGCGGGAAGAAGAAGGGAAAACCTTCAAAGTTCAGCGCCCAGTATATTTGTAACACCCTCGATGCGACTATAGCTCCCACGTGTCGAGGCACGACTTAGAGACATAATCGCATTGAAGGCATATGTCGCAAGTTAGGCAATCTTCACAAACATCCCATGTAATATAATGATAAAAGGGGAGATAACAATAGTTGGCTTACACTCGCCACGTCAATCAAGTACATAAATAACATTACATCAACCAAACACTCATGGCCCGACTACGGCGCCAAAATAAAAGAGAACCCAACATGCGACAACGGTCCCGTTCACCCCCAACTGGGCACCACTACTGATCGTCGGGAAAGGAAACATAGTAACGTTGAGAGTCTTCGTCGAACTCCCACTTGAGCTCATACGCGTCTCCTGGAGCGGAATCATCAGGCCCTGCATCTGGTGTAATAGTAATCTGTGAGCCACAGGGACTCAGCAATCTCGCACCCTCGCGATCAAGAATATTTAAGCTTATAGGTAAGGCAAGGTAAAATATGGGTGGAGCTGCAGCAAGCGACTAGCAAATATGGTGGCTAACTTATTCGCCAAAGAGAGCGAGAAGAGGAGGCAAAGCACGAGCGAGAAACTAGAGAACAACCTGCGCAAACATTACTCCAACACAGTGTCCACTTCCCGGACTCCGCCGAGAAGAGGCCATCACGGTAACACACTCGGTTGATTCATTTTAATTTAATTAAGGTTCAAGTTATCTACAACCGGACATTAACAAATTCCCATCTGCCCATAACCGCGGGCACGACTTTCGAAAGTTCAAATCCCTGCAGGGGAGCCCCAACTTAGCCCATGACAAGCTCTCACAGTCAACGAAGGAATAGACCTCCTCCCAAGACATTCCGATCAGACTTGGTACCTCGGTAATTCAAGACACTTCGACAGGTTAAAACAAGACCAGCAACACCGCCCGAATGTGCCGACAAATCCTGATAGGAGCTGCACATATCTCGTTCTCAGGGCACACTCAGATAGGTCAAGATACGAGTAAAACCAACCCTCGAGTTTCCCCGAGGTGGCCCCGCAGGCTGCCCGGTTCGGACCAACACTCAGAGGGACCACTGGCCTGGGGGGGTTAAAATAAGATGACCCTTAGGCTCTGGTAACCCAAGGGAAAAAGAGGCTAGGTGGCGAATGGTAAAACCAAGGTTCGGCATTGCTGGAAAACCTTTAATCAAGGCGAACTATCAAGGGGTTCCCACTATAACCCAACCGCGTAAGGAACGCAAAATCCGGGAACATAACACCGATATGACGGAAACTAGGGCGGCAAGAGTGGAACAAAACACTAGGCGAGAGGCCGAGCCTTCCACCCTTTACCAAGTATATAGATGCATTAAGATAACAAGATAATATAATGATATCCCAACAAGCAAAACAAATGTTCCAACAAGGAACAGCCTCCAATCTTCACCTGCAACTAGCAACGCTATAAGAGGGGCTGAGCAAAGCGGTAACATAGCCAAACAACGGTTTGCTAGGACAATGGTGGGTTAGAGGTTTGACATGGCAATTTGGGAGGCTTGCAAGCAAATGGTAGGCATCGTAGCATTGGCATAGCAAAAGAGCGAGCAAACTAGCATAGCAAAGATAGTAGTGATTTCGAGGGTATGATCATCTTGCCTGCACAGTTGTCAGAGTTGACTGGATCCTCAAAAGCAAACTCAACGGGCTCCTCGTTAGTGCACTCGTCTCCCGGCTCTAACCAAACAAGACAAAAAAGCAACAAGGATACAATCAACCACGTGCAAACTCAAACAACACAATGCAAAGATGATATGCTATCCGGGATGCGATGCGGGATGCAAAATTCAAGATATGACAGGAAATGCATGAACCTGGCCTCAACTTGGAAAACCAAGTGTGCCACTGGAAAGATGAGATGAAATCGCTTGAAAACGATATAAAGAATGCCAGAATCGGAGTTACGGTTTGGAAATGGCAAGCGATTCAAAAAATGACACCGGTCTGCGATTTACAGCAAGTACGCATCTAAATGCAACGAAATGAGCATGCTACAGCCACCAAATATGACAACAAAATACATGGCAGGGATGCACACAAGATGCTTAACAAAAGTCTAGCACTGAGCTACGGCCAAATCATCCATTAACAGGTTCAAACAAGCATGGCAAAAATGCAAATGGCAAACAGATCTCAGACTTGGTGAAATTAACACGTGTCTGGAATTTCAGATCAGGTAGCCCTCTTCGGAGCAACAAAACTACATGCTACAGGACCTGAACATGGCAAATTAAAGCATGGCATGGAGCTACTCAAATAGCTTAACAAAAGTCCCTTAGTGACCTTGAGCCAAAAGGGATCAGAAAATACAATTGCAAGCATGTGAACATAGCAAAAACATAATTAGTTTTCATTTCGGGTATCAAGATGAACTCAAATGAAAATGATGCAATGGAATGAAATGATGTACTCTCTGAGATGAACATTTTGATATGCTATATGCATGAATCGGAGCTACGGATGCAAAGTTACGGAGCCGCGAATATGGGCACATGGATCTGCAATTTCTAGGACTTAGACGAAAATCACCTAGGGTTTACTGTTCATCCCGATCTAGATCTCGCACACAAAACACTGTAGCAGCTCGGGCGCCGGAATCGTCGAGGAGAGGCGGCGGCGGAGGTGTCCGGAGCGAGGACGTCGCCGGACTGGGCGGAGGTGGCCGGAGCTAGCCGGGATCCTTGCCGGCGTCAACGGGCGCGGCGAGGGCGGACTTGGCGGCCGGCCGGAGCGGGCGGTGGAGGGACTTGCCAGCGCGGGCGGAGGTCGGTCCCGGTGGCGGAGACGCCGGCCGGAGAGAGTAGCGGCAGCGGCGCGGTTCCCGGGTGGCGCGCGGGCGGCGAGGTAGGAGAAGGCGGCGGGGCGACGCGGTTGCGGGCGGCGGCGACTGGGCCCGTGGGGGCCCACTACGGGCCTCGGCGGGCCGGGCGGCGGGGAGGCGCGGCGGTGTGGGCGCGGGACGCGTGGCAGCGTCTCATTGGCTGCGGACGGCGGCGGAGTTTGTCCGGGCCGGGACGGACATTGTCCGGCGGCGCGCGAGGTGAAAAATTAGGGTTTCGGAGAGGGAGATCCGAATTTCGGGGAAGGGGTCTATATATAGACATAGAGGGGTCTAGGAGAGTCCAAATGAGGTGCGGTTTTCGGCCACGCGATCGTGATCGAACGCTCTAGATGAATGAGCAGAGTTAGGTGGGTTTTGGGCCAAATTGGAAGGGTGTTGGGCTGCAATACACACGAGGCCTTTTCGGTCCCTCGGTTAACCGTTGGAGTATCAAACGAAGTCCAAATGATACGAAACTTGACAGGCGGTCTACCGGTAGTAAACCAAGGCCGCTTGGCAAGTCTCGGTCCAATCAGGAAATGTTTAATCCCCACACACGAAAGAAAGCTAGAAATGACCACCGGAGGAGAACGAAGCGCCGGAATGCAAAACGAACAACGGGGAAAATGCTCGAATGCATGAGATGAACACGTATGCAAATGCAATGCACATGATGACATGATATGAGATGCATGACAATGATAACAACACACGGAGACAAAACCTGAACCCGAGGAAATAAATATAACTTAACGTCGGAAACGGCAAGAGTTGGAGTACAAATAGGGAAAGTTATATCCGGGGTGTTACAACACTCCACCACTACGAAAAGATCTCGTCCCGAGATCTAGGACTGAAAGAACGCCGGGTACTCAGAACGGAGGTGATCCTCGCGTTCCCAGGTAGCTTCACGGCCGGAATGGTGTGACCACTTGACTTTGAGAAATTTGATTGACTTGTTGCGAGTCTTGCGTTCAGTCTCTTCAAGAATAGCAACTGGGTGCTCACGATAAGAGAGATCTTCTTGGAGCTCAATGTCCTCGAAGTTGACGGTGCGGTCTGGAGTCTTGAAGCACTTTCGAAGCTGAGAGACATGAAACACGTCATGAACATTTGCAAAGTTTGAAGGAAGCTGGAGTTGATAGGCGAGGTCGCCTCCCTTGCTGACAATCTTGAAAGGTCCCACGTATCTAGGGGCAAGCTTCCCTTTGATACCGAAGTGACGAGTACCTTTCATAGGAGAGACGCGGAGGTAAACATGATATCCGATCTCGAAAGCCAAATCGCGGTGGTTACTATCATAGTAGCTCTTCTGGCGGGATTGGGTTGCTTTGAGGTTATCACGAATGAATTTGCACATTTCTTCTGCCTCTGTGATTAAGTCATTACCCAAAAACTGACGTTCACTGGTTTCGGACCAGTTGAGAGGGGTACGGCATTTCCTGCCATACAGAATTTCAAAAGGGGCCTTGCCCGAACTTGCTTGAAAACTGTTGTTGTAGGAGAATTCAGCATAAGGAAGACAATCCTCCCATTTCATGCCAAACTAGATCACACAAGCCCTGAGCATATCTTCAAGAATCTGGTTGACACGCTCGACTTGACCGCTAGTTTGAGGATGGAAAGCTGTGCTGAAACGGATGTTGGTGCCCATGGCCTTCTGAAAAGAATCCCAAAACTTCGAGGTAAAGATGCTGCCACAGTCTGAAGAGATCACTTGTGGAATACCATGCAGAGCGACAATACGAGAAGTATAGAGTTCCGCCAATTGAGCTGCAGTGATCGACTCTTTGATAGGCAGAAAGTGAGCCACTTTGGTGAGTTTATCGATGACAACGAATATAGCATCATTGCCACGCTTGGACTTTGGAAACCCCGTCACGAATCCATTTCAATGTGGTCAAACTTCCATTCTGGAATGGCAAGAGGTTGGAGGGGACCTGCTGGCCGTTGGTGTTCTGCCTTCACTCTTCTGCAGACATCACATTCATTCATGAATTGAGCGATCTCGCGCTTCATTCGAGTCCATCAATAAGCTTGCTTGAGGTCCTGATACATCTTCGTGCTCCCAGGGTGGATGGAGAGGAGAGAATTGTGAGCCTCGTTCATGATCACTTTACGGAGGTCACCTTTGGGCACAACAATACGATCCTCGAAGAAGAGAGTGTCCTTGTCATCAAGGCGGTAGCACTTGTACTTGGACTGACTCTTGGCAATCCCAATCTTCACCTTTTTCACCATAGCATCAAGAAGCTGGGCTTGGCGAATCTGGTCTTCTAAGGTAGGAGAGATTTGAAGGTTGGCGAGGAAACCTTGAGGAACAACTTGCAAATTAAGTTTGCGGAAAGCTTCACAAAGCTTGGGTTGATAAGGCTTGAGAATCAGACTGTTGCAGTAAGCCTTCCTGCTCAAAGCGTCAGCAATCACATTGGCCTTGCCTGGAGTATACTCGATACTCGGATTATACTCTTGAATCATTTCGACCCAACGAGTTTGCCTGAGGTTGAGATTAGGCTGAGTGAAGATGTACTTGAGACTCTTGTGATCAGTGAAAATGTCCACTTTTCTTCCCAATAGAAGATGTCTCCAAGTCAAAAGAGCATGCACAACTGCCGCCAACTCGAGATCGTGAGTGGGGTAGTTCTTCTCATTAGGCTTCAACTGGTGAGATGTATAAGCAACAACTTTCTTCTCTTGCATCAATACTGCGCCAAGACCTTGGAGAGAGGCATCACAAAAGACCTCGTACGGCTTGGATTCATCAGGCGGAGTCAGAACTAGAGCAGTGATCAATTTCTCTTTCAAAGTGTTGAAAGCAATATCACACTCCGGAGACCAAACGTACTTGACGTGCTTCTGAAGAAGATTTGAGAGAGGCTTCGCGATCTTAGAAAAGTTTTCAACGAATCTTCGGCAATAGCTTGCGAGACCGAGGAAGCTACGGAGTTGCTTCACGTTCTGAGGAGGTTCCCAATTCACAATTGCAGACGCCTTCTCAGGATTCACGGCAATGCCCTTGGCAGAGATGATATGTCCAAGATAAAGAACCTCATCGAGCCAAAATTCACACTTGGAGAACTTGGCGTAGAACTGATGTTCCCTGAGCTTATCGAGAACCAAACGCAAGTGCTTGGCATGATCTTCCTTGTTCTTGGAGAAAACCAGAATGTCGTCGAGATAGACCAAAACAAAGTCATTGGTGTAGGTGTTGAAGATGAACTTCATCATGTGAGAGAACGTCGGAGGAGCGTTGACAAGGCCAAAAGACATGACAGTGTATTCATATGAACCAAAGCTTGTCCTGAAAGCCGTCTTGGGAATATCTTGCTCACGGATTTGAATCTGATGATAACCCATACGGAGATCAAGCTTGGAGAATACTTGGGCACCTTTGAGTTGTTCGAACAGCTCATTGATGTTGGGAAGTGGATATTTGTTCTTGATGGTCTTCTTGTTCACTGGACGGTAATCAACACAAAGTCGGTCCGTTCCATCCTTCTTCTTCACAACAAGAACACCACAACCCCACGGAGAAGAACTAGGCTGGATGAGACCCATTTTCTCTTCAATATCGAGTTGCTTCTTCAGCTCCTTCAACTCTTCAGGTCCGAGCTTGTAAGGACGTTTGCACACAGGTTCCGTACCAGGCTCAAGATCAATAACGAATTCGACTGGCCGGTGCGGAGGCATTCCTGGAAGCTCTTCTGGAAAGACGTCTTGATATTCACAAACGACTGGAATTTGAGAGATGGCATCCAATTCACCCTTCTCATTGAGAGAAAACAGACGAATGGTATCATCACGAGCGGTAAAGACAATTACATCCTCAGACGAATGAGTCAATTGAATCTGCCTGGCTGCACAATCAAGCTGAGCCTTGTGCTTAGAAAGTCAATCCATTCTGAGAATAAGATCAATATCCGAGTTACCAAGAACCATTGGGGAAGAAAGGAACTTGTAGTCACCCAAGGTGATAGTAACATCTGGCACCTCCAGACTAGCACTCAAACGTTTGCCAGGAGAAACAATATCCATTTGTTTACCCAAATGAGAAGAAACGAACTCATGCTTGGTAAAAAATGGGCTTTGACATGAAACAATGCGATGCACCAGTGTCAAAAAGAACTCTTGCAGGAATATCATTAACAGGAAGGTTACCCATGATCACATCTGACGAGTCCTCTGCCTGAGCTGCATTCATCAAATTGACCTTGGCATGCTTGGGGTTATGCTTGACCACAGCTGTACTTGCCTATCTGACAGGAGGAGGAGGAGGAAGACGCCTCTGGTTGAAACACTTGTTGGCATAGTGACCCTTCTGTTGGCACTTGTTGCACGTGACCTCTGAAAGCGGACGGTGATACGGAGCACTCAATCTTGGAGCTTGAGACGAAGTCTTGTTCTGAAAGCCAGGGTTGGGTGGGTGGGAAGAACCACTGCCACCTTTGCTCTTCTGCTGATACGGCTGATGGAACGGAGGAGGAGGAAGCAAAAACTTCTGCTGCTTAGCCATTTGAGTAGAGGAAGAAGGAGTAACATCCCTGACTCGCTTCTTGGAAGCATCACACCTCAACTGAGCAGCCTCTTGCTTTAGTGCCATGTTGTAGAACTCATCGTACCTCAAGGGCTCGAAGAGAACAAGAGCTAGCTGAATTTCTTCTCTGAGACCACCCCTGAACTGGTATATCATGCTCTTCTCATCAGGGACGTCCTGCTTGGCAAAGCGGGCGAGCTTCTGGAACAACTTGTTGTAGTCATAGACAGACAAAGAGCCTTGCTTCAGATTGCGGAATTCCTCACGCTTGCTTTCAATCACGCTTTGCGGAATATGATGAGCTCGGAAATCTCGACGGAAATCATTCCAAGTGATAACACGTCCACCTCTGGAGTCCTTGTACTGCTGGAACCATTCTGCAGCTTGATCTTTGAGTTGGAAGGAAGCGAACTTAACAAAGTCCTCAGGCCTGACGTTACTGCACTCGAAATGCTTACACAGATCCACAAGCCAATCGTCAGCATCGGTTGCCTCAACACAATTGCTGAAAGTCTTTGGCCCGTTAGCAAGGAACTGTTTGAGTGTAGCAAAGTGACTCTGATTGCTGCCTTGATTCCCTTGACTGCCTTGATTGCGCTCTTGGAGAATTTGTATGATCAACTGTGTGTTTGCATTGGTTGCGGCCATCACAGCTTGCCATGCCTCCGAAGGAGGTGGAGGTGGTGGCGGATCAGGATTCGGAGTCGTGCGCGTTGGAGGAGCCATCCTGAAGAGGTTGACCACCATTAGCACATTGACAGATAATTATTGAAGCTGAATCCAACGGAATGAAAATTGCAACATATAGTCTTCACATCCGAACAAAATGAACGAATGCATTCCTCTTGAAATGGTCACATATCCATAAATTGAGAAGCCACGTAGAAATTAAGGTAGAGAACTAAATCAACGAGGTACGGATCAAGAACGAATAATCGGTAAGAAATCCCAATCTCAAACCAATATCTGTGGAAGAAGAACTAGAGCTACTAGAATTCCCACCTATGAAACTCCCGAACCTTTCCGGTTATGCAATCAGGTGTTGTGGATACAGGGGAAGCATAATATCTCACCCAAACTAGCAAATCCTACATCCAGCTGTATCCATCCTTCAACACATAACCAAGAAAACTTCAGAAACCATCTACCTCAACCTTCGAAAAGCATCCGTTATACAAGTTATGGCGATACTCCCGAACTCCCGCCGCAGTACTGGGTGGCATCGAGGTTATCTCACCAATGAACTGCATAAAAGATATTTTCGATGTCGGTGTACTAGACTCAGGTATTCCAGAACTGCAACGATAAAATTATGATGACAACACCTCATAGCTCAACTCCCCAGGACACTTGCACTAAACCCCTGACAGGAGGCACCAAGACAATGTTCTCATCATAAAACCATCGGAACGATTCCAAGATACCCGTGTGATCCTAAAAAAAATTTAGTGAAATTTGAGAAGAGAAGAGTCAAAACTCTACGTCAGGATGCCTTACCAGAGCGATGAGGAGACTGGGAAGTAAAAAGAATTCCTAATCTCTCCGACATATAATTCCTAAAGACTCAAAACATTTTTTCTAGAAACAACTCGGCCGCTAAAAACGATCAAGCAATGGGGCTCCTAAGGTCGGGGAAGGCTCTGATTACCAACTTGTAACGTGTCGAGGCACGACTTAGAGACATAATCGCATTGAAGGCATATGTCGCAAGTTAGGCAATCTTCACAAACATCCCATGTAATATAATGATAAAAGGGGAGATAACAATAGTTGGCTTACACTCGCCACGTCAATCAAGTACATAAATAACATTACATCAACCAAACACTCATGGCCCGACTACGGCGCCAAAATAAAAGAGAACCCAACATGCGACAACGGTCCCATTCACCCCCAACTGGGCACCACTACTGATCATCGGGAAAGGAAACATAGTAACGTTGAGAGTCTTCGTCGAACTCCCACTTGAGCTCATACGCGTCTCCTGGAGCGGAATCATCAGGCCCTGCATCTGGTGTAATAGTAATCTGTGAGCCACAGGGACTCAGCAATCTCGCACCCTCGCGATCAAGACTATTTAAGCTTATAGGTAAGGCAAGGTAAAATATGGGTGGAGCTGCAGCAAGCGACTAGCAAATATGGTGTCTAACTTATTCGCCAAAGAGAGCGAGAAGAGGAGGCAAAGCACGAGCGAGAAACTAGAGAACAACCTGCGCAAACATTACTCCAACACCGTTTCCACTTCCCGGACTCCGCCGAGAAGAGGCCATCACGGTAACACACTCGGTTGATTCATTTTAATTTAATTAAGGTTCAAGTTATCTACAACCGGACATTAACAAATTCCCATCTGCCCATAACCGCGGGCACGGCTTTCGAAAGTTCAAATCCCTGCAGGGGAGTCCCAACTTAGCCCATGACAAGCTCTCACGGCCAACGAAGGAATAGACCTCCTCCCAAGACGTTCCGATCAGACTCGGTACCTCGGTAATTCAAGACACTTCGACAGGTTAAAACAAGACCAGCAACACCGCCCGAATGTGCCGACAAATCCCAATAGGAGTTGCACATATCTCGTTCTCAGGGCACACTCAGATAGGTCAAGCTACGAGTAAAACCAACCCTCGAGTTTCCCCGAGGTGGCCCCGCAGGCTGCCCGGTTCGGACCAACACTTAGAGGGAGCACTGGCTCGGGGGGGTTAAAATAAGATGACCCTTGGGCTTCGGTAGCCCAAGGGAAAAAGAGGCTAGGTGGCGAATGGTAAAACCAAGGTTGGGCATTGCTAGAAAAGCTTTAATCAAGGCGAACTATCAAGGGGTTCCCATTATAACCCAACCGCGTAAGGAACGCAAAATCCGGGAACATAACACCGATATGACGGAAACTAGGGCGGCAAGAGTGGAACAAAACACTAGGCGAGAGGCCGAGCCTTCCACCCTTTACCAAGTATATAGATGCATTAAGATAACAAGATAATATAATGATATCCCAACAAGCAAAACAAATGTTCCAACAAGGAACGGCCTCCAATCTTCACCTGCAACTAGCAACGCTATAAGAGGGGCTGAGCAAAGCGGTAACATAGCCAAACAACGGTTTGCTAGGACAATGGTGGGTTAGAGGTTTGACATGGCAATTTGGGAGGCTTGCAAGCAAATGGTAGGCATCGTAGCATTGGCATAGCAAAAGAGCGAGCAAACTAGCATAGCAAAGATAGTAGTGATTTCGAGGGTATGATCATCTTGCCTGCATAGTTGTCAGAGTTGACTGGATCCTCAAAAGCAAACTCAACGGGCTCCTCGTTAGTGAACTCGTCTCCCGGCTCTAACCAAACAAGACAAACAAGCAACAAGGATACAATCAACCACGTGCAAACTCAAACAACACAATGCAAAGATGATATGCTATGCGGGATGCGATGTGGGATGCAAAATGCAAGATATGACAGGAAATGCATGAACCTGGCCTCAACTTGGAAAACCAAGTGTGCCACTGGAAAGATGAGATGAAATCGCTTGAAAACGATATAAAGAACGCCGGAATCGGAGTTACAGTTTGGAAATGGCAAGCGATTCAAAAAATGACACCGGTCTGCGATTTACAGCAAGTAGGCATCTAAATGCAACGAAATGAACATGCTACAGCCACCAAATATGACAACAAAATACATGGCAGGGATGCACACAAGATTCTTAACAAAAGTCTAGCACTGAGCTACGGCCAAATCATCCATTAACAGGTTCAAACAAGCATGGCAAAAATGCAAATGGCAAACAGATCTCAGACTTGGTGAAATTAACACGTGTCTGGAATTTCAGATCAGGTAGCCCTCTTCGGAGCAACAAAACTACATGCTACAAGACCTGAACATGGCAAATTAAAGCATGGCATGGAGCTACTCAAAGAGCTTAACAAAAGTCCCTTAGTGACCTTGAGCCAAAAGGGATCAGAAAATACAATTGCAAGCATGTGAACATAGCAAAAACATAATCAGTTTTCATACTTAGTGAAAACTGACACATGCTGAAATATAACTCAAGTAGGCATGTTTACGAGCTTGATGCACTCACTACGGTGCAAGTCATGGCAATACAAGCATACATCCATCAAGAAGGCACAAAATGCAAGCTAGACATGGCAAGAACAATAGCATAGCATGCACGGATCAACTACAACATCACCGGCAAAATTGCAAACAAGTTGACAATCTGCCCAGATTCACAAAATAGCAAAAGTAGAGCTCGATTGCCTCAAGCTAGGGTGCTCCATAATTGCAAACAAAGACATGGATGGATAGAGCACTATAGTATTAACAAAACTCCCTTACTGATCATCCTCAAAAGAGGCATGGATCACTAGGAAACAACAAGAACATATGGCATCATGAGATAAACAGCTCTAGGACTTAGTGAAATCACTAAGTCCCTGAAAACAGAATTAGCAAGTGCACCGCTTTGCAAGCTTGCCCAAGTTACCACACACATCCTAAAAATACATGGGTTGCACCTCTGGAAAGATGACAAAACCCTTAACAAAACATATGTAGAACTCACGGGCATATCACGCACACAAAAATCATGGCAAAACTGACAAAAGTGCTAAACGGAGTAGCAGATCTGACAATTAACTCAAGTAGCCCTCTTCTAACAGAATTTCGGGCATCAAGATGAACTCAAATTAAAATGATGCAATGGAATGAAATGATGTACTCTCTAAGATGAACATTTTGATATGCTATATGCATGAATCGGAGCTACGGATGCAAAGTTACGGAGCCGCGTATATGGGCACATGGATCTGCAATTTCTGGGACTTAGACGAAAATCACCTAGGGTTTACTGTTCATCCCGATCTAGATCTCGCACACAAAACACTGTAGCAGCTCGGGCGTCGGAATCGTCGAGGAGAGGCGGCGGCGGAGGTGGCCGGAGCGAGGACGTCGCAGGACTGGGCGGAGGTGGCCGGAGCTAGCCGGGATCCTTGCCGGCGTCAACGGGCGCGGCGAGGGCGGACTTGGCAGCCGGCCGGAGCGGGCGGTGGAGGGACTTGCCGGTGCGGGCGGAGGTCGGTGCCGGTGGCGGAGACGCCGGCCGGAGAGAGTAGCAGCGGCGGCGCGGTTCCCGGGCGGCGAGGTAGGAGAAGGCGGCAGGGCGACGCGGTTGCGGGCGGCGGCGACTGGGCCCGTGGGGGCCCGCTACGGGCCTCGGCGGGCCGGGCGGCGGGGAGGCGCGGCGATGTGGGAGCGGGACGCGTGGCAGCGTCTCATTGGCTGCGGACGGCGGCGGAGTTTGTCCGGGCCAGGACGGACATTGTCCGGCGGCGCGCGAGGTGAAAATTTAGGGTTTCGGAGAGGGAGATCCGAATTTCAGGGAAGGGGTCTATATATAGACATAGAGGGAGCTAGGAGAGTCCAAATGAGGTGCGGTTTTCGGCCACGCGATCGTGATCGAACGCTCTAGATAAGGAGAAGAGTTTGGTGGGTTTTGGGCCAAATTGGAGGGGTGTTGGGCTGCAACACACACGAGGCCTTTTCGGTCCCTCGGTTAACCGTTGGAGTATCAAACGAAGTCCAAATGATACGAAACTTGACAGGCGGTCTACCGGTAGTAAACCAAGGCCGCTTGGCAAGTCTCGGTCCAATCCGTAAATGTTTAATCCCCACACACGAAAGAAAGCTAGAAATGACCACCGGAGGAGAACGAAGCGCCGGAATGCAAAACGGACAACGGGGAAAATGCTCGAATGCATGAGATGAACACGTATGCAAATGCAATGCACATGATGACATGATATGAGATGCATGACAATGATAACAACACACGGAGACAAAACCCGAACCCGAGGAAATAAATATAACTTAACGCCGGAAACGGCAAGAGTTGGAGTACAAATAGGGAAAGTTATATCCATGGTGTTACAATATTATATTTCTGAAGTCTTGACCCCATCGAAGCAAAGATATCCTCACTATCAGAAGCTTGTATATGGGATCTATATGACCACCAAGAAAGTTGCTCACTACTTCTTTGATCATTCCATTACAGTCGTCAGCGACGCTCCATTATCAGAGATCCTGCATAATAGGGATGCAACTGGTCGAGTGGCAAAATGGGCGATTGAACTCCTTCCCCTTGATATCAAGTTTGAGGCAATGAAAGCTATCAAGTCACAAGCAATCGCAGATTTCATCGCCGAGTGGATTGAACAGTAGCAGCAGACTCAGATTCACTCAGAGCATTGGACTATGTTTTTCGATGGCTCCAAGATGCTGAGTGGTTCCGGTGCCGGAGTGGTGTTGGTCTCCCCCAGAGGAGATAAACTCAGATATGTTCTTAAAATCCATTTTGATTCCTCCAATAACGAGGCAGAATATGAAGCACTGTTATATGGGTTGCGCATGGCCATCTCACTCGGCGTCCGTCGCCTCATGGTCTATGGCGACTCAGATTTGGTGGTTAATCAGGTGATGAAGGAGTGGGATGTCAGAATTCTAGCCATGGCTGGTTATTGCAATGCAGTGAGAAAGCTGGAGAAGAAATTCGAGGGGTTAGAGCTTCATCACATACCCCGACTGAAAAATCAAGCAACTGATGATTTGGCAAAAAAATAGGTTCCAAAAGAGAAGCCATTCCAAGCAATGTGTCAACTCAAATGCACAATTTGGAAATAAATCGATGTTTCGGCAAAACATAGGCAACTCAAATGCACAATTTGGCGTCAACTCATGCCACACACACAATTTCCATAAAAATATCACATGCACATGCATAAACATATTTCCATTTTGCAAAAGTATGAAATATTAATCACACCTCTATCTCGAGATCGAGCACACGATGGAGATGATGATGTAGGGAGGTCAAAAGTGCACAAAGCTCTTCTTGACAAAGAAAGATCTAGTTAGGGAGCAAATAGGTCACTTAACTAAATGCTACATCTACCTAGCTAGCTAATTTGGGAGGAGACAACTTCAACTAGTGGAGGGGGGAGGAAAAAGAAAAAGGAGATGAATTAATGGAGGTGGTGTAGTTATAGCTAGGAGTAATGAAGAGAGAGAAAGGTAGGTAGAAGAGGGAGAGTAATGGGGGGAGAAGTATTGAGGAAGAAGAAGAGTGAGAGAGGGAGGATGTGGGAGGGTAGGGGAAAGGGAGGAGAGGAGATGGGGAGGGGGAGGTGGAAAAGGTGGTGGGTCCTGCGTCTTAGCAGTAGCGTGCGAGAGAAAGCGCGCTGCTGCTAAGAGCGTAGCAACAGCGCGCTTTCCTGTCACGCGCTACTGCTAAACGGGCCAACCATGTGCACATTTTCAAAATTAGCAGCAGCGAGGTGACAAAAAAGCGCGCTGCTACTATGGCATTAGCAGCAGCGCGCTCCCTGGCACCGCGCTACTGGTAAACTTATGTCGTTGTGTACTGTCGGTGGATTTTTGTAGCAGCGCGGTTTAAGCGTCACGCGCTACTGCTAAGTTTGCACCAGTAGCGAGCTTTCCGTAGCCGCGCTGCTACTACTTAGCAGCAGCGCCTGTTTTTATGCCACGCTGCTGCTAAGATTCTGTGTATAAGGTTTTCCCTAGTAGTGGTAGTCCGCCTAGCCGCTCGCTACGCTCGGAGACGAGCCGTAGGAGCATGACGCGGCTGCTCCGGGGAGGCGCGACGGGGGGCCAACGACAGGCGACGGGGCCGGCTGCTTGTGGCTCCTCCGGGGAGATGCGAGCGAGGCCGGTGACGGGAGACGGGGCCGACCGCTTGCGGCTCCTCCGGGGAGATGTGGGCGAGGCCAGCAAGGGGATACGGGGCCGGCTCGCCGGTGGGGGGCGTCCAGGATCGCTGGAGCGAGGAGTAGGGGAGAGAGAAGAGAGAGCAGAGGAGCGAGGCGAGCATGCGGGAGAGAGCTTTTTTTGCATGCATCACATGGTGGGCCAAGTCAGGAAAAGAAGGAGAGAGAGATTTAGAGAGGTTGGCAGTGGGCCTTTGGCAGCGAAAGTATCGCGCCGGCGCCCCCAGCTACCTCCCGCTTTCTTGGGTTTCACTTGCGCGCGCCGGCCATAACTTTAGCCAAATCCGGTGAAAAACGTGGTCGTGGGGGCCTGACTAGGAGCATTTTTTGTTGCCGGCGCTAAAAAAAGTGCTTGGGGGGCCTTCCTTGGGGGGACGGGTGGAGATGCCCTTAGACCCAAGGCATTTATGCCTGGCTACAAATAAATTAATAAAGATCCAAACGGCTAATCGGAACATCTTAAAGCCGGGCATAATATAATATATGCTATTACACTGGTAGAAAAAGGGCCTGTTGTCCCGGTTCGTAAGGGCCTTTTGTCTCGGTTCCAGAACCGGGACTAAAGGTTCGGTACTAATGCCCTGACCCATTAGTCCCGGTTCAATCCAGAACCGGGACAGATGGGCCTCCACGTGGCCTGCGCGTTGAGCCCAGGCAGGAGACCCTTTGGTCCCGGTTGGTGGCACCAACCGAGACCAATAGGCCTCCACGCGTCAGCATTTCTGTGGTTGGGGCTTTTGTTTTTTTTGAAAGGGGGGTTTGGGGGTTTTGGGGGGTTAATTTAGGTGTTTCATATATTGTGTTAGCTAGCTATAATTAATAGAGAGAAGTGTCCGCTCTTATGTCCGTGCTTGGTTGACGCTACGTACTATACATACGTATAGAGAGGACTAGACACGCTAGCTAGCTAGTAAGCAAACGAAGGAAACAGAATATCGTCATGAACATATATGCATACAGAGAGAAGTGATATCGACCACCTCTCCTTCTCCGAGAGATTGGTCGAACAACAAATTCTCGTATATCTATCCGACACTACCGGCTACATATATATACAATAATTATCTCTTACAAATATAATCATACGGACTCATGGTCCACATAGTATTCTCCGTCTTCAGCGATCACGTGGTCAAGAAAGAATGCCGCCAATTCCTCTTGAATTGCTCGCATGCGAGCTGGTGCTAGGAGTTCATCCCGCTTCTGAAACATCTAATTTGAAGAAAGGGGTCAATACATATATATATATATATATATATATATATGAATGAATGAAACTCAACAAAAATGATGGTAATAAAATAAAATTGTGAATATTGTTATTTACGCACTTCATATTGTTCGTCAGAGTACCCGCCCCGCTCACAGGTCATGTGGCGGATGGACTCGCAGACGTAGTATCCACAAAAATCATTCCCTTGTTCCTACCACAACCACTTTACAAGAAATAGAGGTCAATCAAACTGATAAGCAAGAATGCTAAATGGTATTGATGAAACTAGCGCTTGAATCACTAGGAGATGCGCGGAACATGCTACTATAGTACTTACTTTCGGGTGTCTAAATTCCAGCTCCTTCGGCAGTCCCGGAACTTTTCTGGTGAATTTTCTCCAAACCCTGCCGGACAAAGAAAACAATTACTTGATATCAGGAAATGAACAAAGTTGCTGATATGGTGGATAATGATCGATTTAACTTACTTCTTGAGGATTTCAGTCATGTCCGCATACTCCTGGGGATCTTTTCGTTTAGAGTCCAAGACAGTTACTACTCCCTGCTCAAGCCTAATCTCTAGGAGAATATAGTGGTACCTGCGCACGCATGCATAACTCATCAATTACATTACTATAACCTGGACTAATATATAAGGGAAACCGAATATGCACAAGACAGTAACACTCACTTCAAGTTGTAAGGAAAGAGTATTATATCTTTGTTTTCATTTTTTTGAATGATCGTAGCAAGTTGGCCTCGGTATCTTCGGGACGATGTTCAACCTCAGTTGCATCTATGAGATATGTGTTAACGAACCCAATATCACCGATTTGTCTTTTCTTCAATTCGGCAATCTTCAATGTGCATAATATAGTGAGGATAACTATAAATACATGCAATGAAAGAGATGAGCTATATAGAGAGACTTAATGACAGAAGTAGTAGTACTTACAGATAGTAGCAGGTGACCGTTGTTTTATCGAGGGCCAATTGATTGAAAAACTGATAGAACTCCTCAAATGGAATTGGCAATAGTTCAATTCCAACGAGGTCATGCTCCGGTTTAACTCTCGCATACAAAGTACTCCTCCCCCCAGACTCTCTGCAGATTTTCAAGTACCAATCATGCAATCTTCGCATCATCGTTGTTAAAGATTTTTCATCTTTGACGAGAGGCTTCCCGTACTCATATCTGTGTATCTGCACCTCCATGGGATCATAATGTACATCGTCGGGCAGGTAATTGTCAACATTGCAATAACCGGGCACCATCCTCGGATCGACGATGTCGCTAGGCACCTTGAGCGGGGGGCACGATTGCTTCGCTTGTTCACCGAGCTGGGCAATTTGTTTCCCAGGTGCTCGTCGTTCTTTCAGCCTTTGATCACTGACTGTACTTCCCGACCTCTCCGCTTCGGCCCATGTCTTTCAATAATGCGCTCATAGTTGCCTTTTGGCGGAGACTTGGGTGGTTTTGCCAGGGTAGACAGAGTGTGCTTCACTTTCACCGGATCTACCTTCTCCTCCGGAGGTGGATGTCTCTTTGCTTTCAACCCTTGAAACCAGTCATCCACTTCGGTTCGCGCGATCTTCGCGTTCTCCTCCGGGGTCCTCTCGTATGGTAACTTCTGTGGACTCTTCAGAGAAGGACCGAATCTGTATGTCCTCCCGCCTCTGGCTGTACTTCTAGACGCCGGCCGAACAGACGGAGCGGCTGTCTTCTTTACTTGCTTACGAGGCGGAGGAGAAGGACTACGACGCGCTGGAGCAGCTGCCGGAGCAGCGGCGGGTCTCTTCCGCCCTTGCTAACGAGGCGGAGAAGGAGGAGGCTGGCTGCTCGCGCGCGCCGGCGCAGGCGGAGAAGGAGGCGGAGTGCCGCCATGCGCCGGAGAAGGAGCCGGCCGAGGGCCCTGATCGTCACTCGTCGGAGGAGGAGGCGGTGGAGGAGGTGGAGTGCCCTGACTCGCCGGAGGAGGAGGAGGAGGCGGAGGCGTCCAGTTCGGAAGGTTGATTGCTGCTTCCGCCATAGGCATGGAGTCTTCAGAGCAGAACCCAACCGAGTCTCCCCTTCACCGGTAGGATGGTCAAGCTGGAGGTCCTCAAATCCCTCCGTTATTTCATCCACCATCACCCTAGCATATCCTTCTGGAATCGGCCGGCAGTGAAAAGTTGCGCCAGGTTCAGTAGGACAAACAGAGCCAACGGCCGCCTTGACCTTCAAATTCATCCATTGCGTCATAAGGTGGCAATTTTGAGACTCCATGATAGCATCCACGGGATAGCTGGCAGGAGCCGTCAAGGCATGCTCCAGCTGAAGCAGCTCGGTGGAAGCCAGGCTGCTTCTCCACTGAGATGGCGGGGTAGCTTCGGGGGAAGCTTCGGTAGTATGTTTGCTGCGATTTGCCTCGTTCCTCTATCGCTTGTACCCTTGCTTGCAGCGCCTGCATTTGGGTCTGCTGCACTTTTTTCCTCCTCTCATGGGATTTGTAACCGCCTGCGTCCGGAAACCCAACCTTCCACGGAATGGAGCCTGGCGTGCCTCGTGTCTGTCCAGGGTGCTCAGGATTCCCGAGGGCCATTGTGAGCTCGTCGTTCTCTCTGTCTGGAAGGAACGTCCCTTGCTGCGCTGCTTCGATATAGTGCTGAAGCTTCCTGACTGGTATGCCCATTTGATCATTCGTCCAAATGCACTTCCCTGTTACAGGGTCCAAGGTTCCGCCAGCCCCGAAGAACCAAGTCCGGCAATGGTCTGGCCAGTTAATTGTCTCTAGTTCGATCCTTTATCAACCAGATCATTCTCAGTCTTGGCCCACTTAGGCCGGGCTACGAGGTAGCCACCTGACCCCATGTGATGGTGATGCTTCTTCTTTGCAGCATTTTGCTTGTTTTTCACCGACATCTTCTTACTCTTTTCCGATGTCTTGTGGGCCACAAATGCGGGCCAGTGATCTCTGATCTTCTCATATCTGCCCTTGAATTCTGGTGTCTCATTATTTTCGACAAACTTATTCAGCTCTTTCTTCCACCTCCTGAATAGTTCTGCCATCCTCTTCAGAGCAAAAGAGTTGATTAATTGCTCTTTAACTGGCTTCTCTGGATTATCCTCTGGCGGTAGGGTGAAATTTGACTTCAGCTCAGTCCAAAGATCATTTTTCTGCATATCATTGACATAAGACACCTCAGGGTCTTCTGTAGCCGGCTTAAACCATTGTTGGATGCTGATCGGGATCTTGTCCCTAACCAAAACCCCGCACTGAGCAACAAATGCGCTCTTTGTCCGGAGGGGTTTAATCGGTTGGCCGTCGGGCGCGATTGCTATGATCTCAAACTTTTCATCCGAGCTCAACTTTTTCTTCGGGCCTCGTCTCTTTACCGAAGTTGTGCTCGATCCGGAGGGCTAGAAAAAAGAACAAAGACTTAATTAATATGTGTACATACCAAAACAATGAATGCATCAATTAGCTAGTCAGCAGAAGCTTAACTAATATATATACCTGGCCGGACTCGGTTCGGTCACCGGAGACGTCATCACGGTCTCCTTCTTGCACCGGCATTAGGTCACGGGAGCCATCATAATCAGCTGCTTCCAGACCATCGGTCTCGTTGAGAAACAACAAGCAGATGGCATCACTTCCTCGTGCGATTATGTCCCCCAACAACTCTTCTTCTACTTCGTCTCGGGCGGTGTCCATAGTTTCTACAAATATTGACAACATGGCAATTATTATTCAAACATGACAGATGGATATATTAGTGGCAAAAACGTAGAACTAATATTAATTAGTGGCCTCGATGCTGCTTCTCAAGGGTTTGGGGTGGCCTCGATGTTGCTTCTCTAGGGTTTGGGGTGGCCTCAACAACGCTTCAAGGATAAAAAAAGAAGAGGAAGAAGAAAAAAAGAGGAGAAGAAAGAATAGAGAACTCCTCTATTCTTTCTTCTCCTATTTTTTTCTTCTTCTTCCTCTTTTTTTTATCGGGAACGAGGGTCGTCGAGGGTCACCAAACGGTAGAGGAAACCCTAAATAGCAAGTATCGTGGGTGTGAGATACATGTGTCCATCGGTGTCGGACACTACATCCACGTCCCACAAGTGACGTGGGCGTCGAAGCCCGCACCACTTGTGGGACGTGGATGTAGTGTCCGACACTGACGGTACATGTATCTCACACCGACGATACTTTCTATTTAGGGTTTCTCCTCTATCGCTCGGCAGCCCTCGACGACCCTCGTTCCCGATAAAAAAAAAGAGGAAGAAGAAGAAAAAAAAGAGGAGAATAAAGAATAGAGGAGAAGAACTCCTCTATTCTTTCTTCTCCTCTTTTTTTTCTTCTTCCTCTTCTTTTTTTATCCTCTTCTTCCTCTCATGTTCGAGAGGATCGCCGAGGGGTCGGGAGGTTGCCTAGTGTCAAAGGATTCAACAAAACCATGTCTTCATCATTAGGCGAAAGAAACAGGTGCATGATGGTACGAAGCTCTCCAAAGTTATTTTGGAACGGAGTCCCAGATAAGATAATTCGCCTTTTGGTACAAAGTTCAGCAAGAACCTTCCAAATATCGTTATTTGGAAGGCCTTTGCTAAAATTCATACAAAAAGGCAAATTATCCTATCCGGGACACCATTCCAAAATAACTTTGGAGGACTTCGTCATGCCCTGGTTACTTCTGGCTAATGATGAAGCCATGGATTTCTTCAATACTTTGACACTAGGAAACCTCTCTCGACCCCTCGGCGATCCTCGACCCCTCGAACCCTCGACGACCCTAGAACCCTAGACCCCTAGACGACCCTGGAACCCTCGACCCTCGATCCCTCGACCCTATAGAACCCTCGAAGAAAGGAATATCTAGAGGAGAAGATCGAAGAAAAAAAATAAGAAAAAAGAGGAGAAGAAGAAAGGAATAGTGGAGAAGAAGAGAAAATAGAATATTCTATTTTCTCTTCTTCTCCACTATTCCTTTCTTCTTCTCCTCTTCTTTTCCTTCTTTTTTCTTCTTCTTATTTATTTCTCCTCTTCTTTTCCTCTCCTCTTCTTCTTCCTTTCCTCTTCTTATTTTCTTCTTTCCTATCCTCGACGACCCTGGAACCCTCGACCCCTAGACGACCCTAGAACCCTCGACCCTCGATCCCTCGACCCTATAGAACCCTCGAACCCTCGACCCTGAAACCCTCGACCCTTGACCCCTTCACGACCCTTGACCCTCTACCCTAGTTCCCGACCCTCGGCCCCTCGGCGATCCTCGACACCCTCATTCCCGATAAAAATTAATAAGAAGAAGAAGAAGAAAAAAGAGGAGAAGAAGAAAGGAATAGCTAGAGGAGAAGATCGAAGAAGAAAAAAGAAGAAAAAAAAAGAGGAGAAGAAGAAAGGAATAGTGGAGAAGAAGACAAAATAGAATATTCTATTTTCTCTTCTATTTTCTCTTCTTCTCCACTATTCCTTTCTTCTTCTCCTCTTCTTTTCCTTCTTTTTTCTTCTTCTTATTTATTTCTCCTCTTCTTTTCCTCTCCTCTTCTTCTTTCTTTCCTCTTCTTATTTTCTTCTTTCCTATCCTTCTTTTTCTTATAAATTTTAGCATATTCT
>NC_041384.1:698333548-698334608 GCF_002162155.2 Triticum dicoccoides
GCGGCAGCGAAGGGCAGGGGCGGCGGCGCGATGGCAGCGCGCGGCGGCGACGGCAGCCAGTACAGGGGGAGGAGCAGGGGAACGGGGCGGCGCTCACCGCGAGGTGGAGTCGACGACGAGGAAGAAGCTAGGCTCGGGGACGGCGGAGGCCCGCTCTGGGGCGAGGGCAGGGGCGCGCGGGCTCGGCGACAGCGACGGAGACGCGACGGCAAGGCATGGGCGACGGCAGGGGCGGCGGACGGCGTCGGGGCAACCTGGCGACGTCGATGAGCTCGGCGTCGTCGGGGCAACTAGCGAGGGAAATGGTGAAAATTTCCTAAGTGTTGCTTATATATCTAAGGCATTGGTCATGGTTCGTGGCACAAACCGTGACCAATGCCGCCCTTTAGTCCCGGTTGGTGATACCAACCGGGACCAAAGGCCTCTTTTCAGCAGCCCAAAGGGCGGGAAGCGGCGGCTTTTGGTCCCGGTTGGTGTCACCAACCGGGACCAAAAGCCTTATGCTGCCCCGGGCCCAAATGTTTAGTCCCACCTCGCTAGTTGAGAGGGAGCCGCATCTATTTATAAGGTGCGGTGCGCCTTCCCTCTCGAGCTCCTCTCTAAAGCAGACTTTCGGGCCTAACCGTGCAATGTGTGCCTGTGGGCCTACTGGGCCTCCCGCGGGCCTGAATCCTGGCCCATGGTAGGGTTTCTAGTCGTATTCAGGCCGTGGGTGCCCAGTAGGTGGCACTTTTTTTGTTTTTTTGTTTTTTTGTTTTCTTTGTTGCTTTATTTATTTTATTTTGTTTCTACTTACAACAAAATACTTATTGTTGCTATTTTTATTTTTTTCTAAATTTTTTGTTTTTTCTGTATTATTTATTTTCTTTTGTTTTTTGCTTTATTTTTTAATTCTTTTTGCTTTTAGGTCAGCAAAATTATAAACTTTCTGTTGCTTTATTTATTTTATTTTGTTTCTACTTACAACAAAATACTTATTGTTGATATTTTTTTTCCAGTTTTTTTGTTTTGTTTTCTGCATTATTTATTTTCTTTTGTTTTTTGCTTTATTTTTTTATTC
>NC_041384.1:698334618-698380270 GCF_002162155.2 Triticum dicoccoides
ATTGGTCACGGTTCGTGTCACCAACCGTGACCAATGCCCCCTTTAGTCCCGGTTGGTGCCACCAACCGGGACCAAAGGCCTTGTGCAGCTGCTGCGTCGAAAGTTTAGTCCCACCTCGCTAGTTGAGAGGGGTGCGCAGTGGTTTATAAGCCCCACTGCCGCACCCCTCTCGAGCTCCTCTCCATTGCAGGCTTACGGGCCTAATTGTCACTGCTATGCCTGTGGGCCTACTGGGCCTCCTGCGGGCCTGAATCCTGGCCCTTGGATGGGTTTCTAGTCGTATTCGGGTCGTGGGGGCCCAGTAGGTGGCATTTTTTTGTTTTTTTGTTGCTTTATTTATTTTCTTTTGTTTTTGCTTTATTTTTTAATTATTTCTGCTTTTAGTTTTAGAAAAATTATAAACTTTTTGTTAATGCCATTAGTTTTCAAATTTGAAAACACTTTTTTTGTTTTTTTGTTTTCTTTGTTGCTTTATTTATTTTATTTTGTTTCTACTTACAACAAAATACTTATTGTTGCTATTTTTTCCAGTTTTTTGTTTTGTTTTCTGCATTATTTATTTTCTTTTGTTTTTTGCTTTATTTTTTTATTCTTTTTGCTTTTAGTTTTAGAAAAATTATAAACTTTCTGTTAGTGCCATTAGTTTTCAAATTTGAAAACACTTTTTTAGTTTTTTGTTTTCTTTGTTGCTTTATTTATTTTATTTTGTGATTAACTTTACTATAAAAATAGTTTTTTCTCGTTTTTTTGATTTGTTTTTTGCATTATTTATTTTCTTTTGTTTTTTTGCTTTAGTTTTTAATTCTATTTGCTTTTAGGTTAGCAAAATTATAAACTTTCTGTTAGTGCCATTAGTTTTAGAAAAATTATAAACTTTCTGTTAGTGCCATTAGTTTTCAAATTTGAATAGTTAAAATTTGAATTCTTTGAAAATTGTTTGAATCACAAGTTTGTGATTAACTTACTAAAAAATGATAATAAATGCGCTTATAGAGAAAATTCAACCTAAAATTTCTATGAATTTCAGAGAAATTCACAATGAATTTAAGTTAAACTTTTCTCTATTAGGGCATCTATTTTCACTTTGAGAGGAGCTCAACAAGGCAGAGAGGGAAGGGCTTATAAACCGGTGTGAGCCCCCTTCGGTTGGCGAGGTGGGACTAAACTCTGCCCGCAACGAGGACCAACCCTTTAGTCCCGGTTTGTTCACAAACCGGGACTAATGGTCATGGGCCAGGGGCGAGGAGCAAAATTATAAACTTTCTGTTAGTGCCATTAGTTTTAGAAAGTTGAAAGTTGAAAGTTGGCATGGGCCAGGGACTAATGGTCATGGTATTATGAGGGCCGAACCATAAGACATGAAAGCATTTCAAATGAACTCTGAAAAAGTTGAAGTTGGCATGGTATCACAATTTCACCCACATAGCATGTGCATGTACAAAACGGACAATGGTAGCATGTTCGTGTGTTACAAAGTTGGCATGGTATCATCATAATAGTTGCGGGAGAAAGTCTTCACTTTTTCTTCGCTTGTGTCATTTGCTTATTGCGCCATAACCATGGATAATCTTCATTGTTTATCAGGATGCTTGGGTCAGCCTTGACATTAAAGGGAGGAATTTCATGAAACTTTTCATAATCTTTAGACATGTCTGTCTTGCCGTCCACTCCCAGGATGTCCCTTTTTCCTGAAAGAACTATGTGGCGCTTTGGCTCATCGTATGATGTATTCGCTTCCTTATCTTTTCTTTTTCTCGGTTTGGTAGACATGTCCTTCACATAGATAACCTGTGCCACATCATTGGCTAGGACGAACGGTTCGTCAGTGTACCCAAGATTTTTCAGATCCACTGTTGTCATTCCGTACTGTGGGTCTACCTGTACCCCGCCACCTAACAGATTGACCCATTTGCACTTAAACAAAGGGACCTTAAAATCAGGTCCGTAGTCAAGTTACCATATGTCCACTATGTAACCATAATATGTGTCCTTTCCACTGTCGGTTGCTGCATCAAAGCGGACACCGCTGTTTTGGTTGGTGCTCTTTTGATCTTGGGCGATCGTGTAAAATATATTCCCATTTATCTCGTATCCTTTGTAAGTCAATACAGTCAAAGATGGTCCCCTGGACAACAAGTACAACTCATCACAAACAGTGTTGTCACCTCTGAGACGTGTTTCCAACCAACTGCTGAAAGTCCTGATGTGTTCACATGTAACCCAATCGTCGCACTACTCCGGGTGTTTGGAGCGCAGACTGTTCTTGTGTTCATCGACATACGGGGTCACCAAGGTAGAGTTCTGTAGAACTGTGTAGTTTGCTTGAGACCAAGAATATTCGTCCCTGCATATTATTGAGTCTCTTCCAAGAGTGCCTTTTCCAGTCAATCTCCCCTCATACCGCGATTTAGGGAGACCTATCTTCTTAAGGCCAGGAAGGAAGTCAACACAAAACCCGATAACATCCTCTGTTTGATGGCCCATGGAGATGCTTCCTTCTGGCCTAGCGCGGTTACGGACATATTTCTTTAGGACTCCCATGAACCTCTCAAAGGGGAACATATTGTGTAGAAATACGGGCCCCAGGATGACAATCTCGTCGACTAGATGAACTGGGTGCGTCATGATATTGAAGAAGGATGGTGGGAACACCAGCTCGAAACTGACAAGACATTGCGCCACATTACTCCTTAGCCTTGGTACGATTTCTGGATCAATCACCTTTTGAGAGATTGCATTGAGGAATGCACATAGCTTCACAATGGCTAATCGGACGTTTTCCGGTAGAAGCCCCCTCAATGCAACCGGAAACAGTTGCGTCATAATCACGTGGCAGTCATGAGACTTTAGGTTCTGAAACTTTTTCTCTGGCATATTTATTATTCCCTTTATATTCGACGAGAAGCCAGTCGTGACCTTCATACTGAGCAGGCATTCAAAGAAGATTTCATTCTCTTCTTTCGTAAGAGCGTAGCTGGCAGGACCTTTATACTGCTTCAGAAGCATGCCGTCTTTTTCGTGCAAACATTGCAGGTCCTCCCGTGCCTCAAGTGTATCTTTTGTCTTCCCATACACGCCCAAGAAGCCTAGTAGGTTCACGCAAAGGTTCTTCGTCACGTGCATCACGTCGATTGAGGAGCGGACCTCTAGGTCTTTCCAGTAGGGTAGGTCCCAAAATATAGATTTCTTCTTCCACATGGGTGCGTGTCCTCAGCGTCATTCGGACCAGCTAGTCCACCGGGACCCTTTCCAAAGATTACGTAGTGTAAATCATTGACCATAGCAAGCACGTGATCACCGGTGCGCATGGCGGGCTTCTTCCGGTGATCTGCCTTGCCTTTGAAATGCTTGCCTTTCTTTCGACATTGATGGTTGGTCGAAAGAAATCGACGATGGCCCAGGTACACATTCTTCCTGCATTTGTCCAGGTATATACTTTCAGTGTCATCTAAACAGTGTGTGCATGCATGGTATCATTTGTTTTTCTGTCCTGAAAGGTTACTGAGAGCGGGCCAATCGTTGATGGTCACGAACAACAACTCCTTAAGGTTAAATTCCTCCTGTCTGTGCTCATCCCACGTACGTACACCGTTTCCATTCCGCAGTTGTAAAAGTTCTTCAACTAATGGCCTTAGGTACACATCAATTTCGTTGTCGGGTTGCTTAGGGCCTTGGATGAGAACTGGCATCATAATGAACTTCCGCTTCATGCACATCCAAGGAGGAAGGTTATACATACATAGAGTCACGGGCCAGGTGCTGTGATTGCTGCTCTGCTCCCCGAAAGGATTAATGCCATCCGCGCTTAAAGCAAACCATACATTCCTTGGGTCCTTTGCAAACTCATCCCAGTACTTTCTCTCGATTTTTCTCCACTGCGACCCGTCAGCGGGTGCTCTCAACTTCCCATCTTTCTTTCGGTTCTCACTGTGCCATCGCATCAACTTGGCATCCTCTTCGTTTCTGAATAGACGTTTCAACCGTGGTATTATAGGAGCATACCACATCACCTTCGCAGGAACCCTCTTCCTGGGGGGCTCGCCGTCAACTTCACCAGGGTCATCTCGTCTGATCTTATACCGCAATGCACCGCATACCGGGCATGCGTTCAAATCCTTGTATGCACCGAAGTAGAGGATGCAGTCATTAGGGCATGCATGTATCTTCTCCACCTCCAATCCTAGAGGGCATACGACCTTCTTTGCTGCGTATGTACTGTCGGGCAATTCGTTATCCTTTGGAAGCTTCTTCTTCAATATTTTCAGTAGCTTCTCAAATCCTTTGTCAGCCACAGCATTCTCTGCCTTCCACTGCAGCAATTCCAGTACGGTACCGAGCTTTGTGTTGCCATCTTCGCAATTGGGGTATAACCCTTTTTTTGATCCTCTAACATGCGATCGAACTTCAGCTTCTCCTTTTGACTTTCGCATTGCGTCCTTGCATCGACAATGACCCGGCGGAGATCATCATCATCGGGCACATCGTCTGGTTCCTCTTGATCTTCAGCAGCTTCACCCGTTGCAGCATCATTGGGCACATCGTCTGGTTCCTCTTGATCTTCACCAGCTCCCCCCCGTTGCAGCATCACCGTATTCAGAGGGCACATAGTTGTCATCGTACTCTTCTTCTTGGTCGTCTTCCATCATAACCCCTATTTCTCCGTGCCTCGTCCAAACATTATAGTGTGGCATGAAACCCTTGTAAAGCAGGTGGGAGTGAAGGATTTTCCGGTTAGAGTAAGACCTCGTATTCCCACATTCAGTGCATGGACACCACATAAAACCATTCTGCTTGTTTGCCTCAGCCGCATCGAGAAACTCATGCACGCCCTTAATGTACTCGCGGGTGTGTCTGTCACCGTACATCCATTGCCGATTCATCTGCGTGCATTATATATAATTAAGTTCATCATCACATTAAAACCAAAGTGCATACATAGTTCTCATCTAACAACATATAGCTCTCCAGAGCATCTAATTAATTAAACCATACATTGAAACTATGTAAAACATTTCACTGCGAAAACAAATGCGATCATAATCGCAACCAAGGTAACAATTGATCCAACGGCATAATGATACCAAGCCTCGGTATGAATGGCATATTTTCTAATCTTTCTAATCTTCAAGCGCATTGCATCCATCTTGATCTTGTGATCATCGACGACATCCGCAACATGCAACTCCAATATCATCTTCTCCTCCTCAATTTTTTTTATTTTTTCCTTCAACAAATTGTTTTCTTCCTTAACTAAATTTAACCTCTCGACAATAGGGTCGGTTGGCATTTCCGATTCACATACATCCTACATAAATAAAATCTATGTCAAGTTGGTCGGCTAATTTTCATAAACAATAAATGAACCAATAGTTATAAAGATAATATATATACCACATCCCAATCATAGACAGGACGAGGGCCGACGGGGGCGGATACCAAAACCATTGCACTATATAAGATGCAATAATAAAAGTAAGAAAATAATACAAGTATCTATCTAAACATACAAGTAAGAATATTTTTCCTTTCAGAAAGAAGATAAGAACAACAGGCTCACCACGGTGGTGCCGGCGATGAGCTCGCCGCGGGTGATCGACGGCGGTGAAGACGGGGACGGGGCGTGACGGACCGCTAAACCTAGACAAATATTATGGAAAATGAAGCTTGGAGGTCGAGCTTGGAGAGGAGAAAGCTTAAGTAGTGTGGCTCGGGCATTCCATCGAACACCTTGTGTGCATAGGAGGTGAGCTAGAGCACCACCAAGCCCCCTCCCCCTTGGCCAGAGAAAAACAGAGCACTGGGGTGCTCTGCTCGCGAGCGAGGGGTATATGTAGGCACCTCATTGGTCCCGGTAGGTGACATGAGCCGGGACTACAGGGGAGTCTTTGGTCCCGGTTCAAGCCATCAACCGGGACCAATGGTGGTGGGCCAGGAGCGAGGCCCATTGGTTCCGGTTCATCCCACCAACCGGTACCAAAAGGTCCAGATGAACCGGGACCAATGGCCCACGTGGCCCGGCCGGCCCCCTGGGCTCACGAACCGGGACCAATGCCCACATTGGTTCCGGTTCTGGACTGAACCGGGACTAATGGGCTGACCCGGCCTGGACCAAAGCCCTGTTTTCTACTAGTGTATCAGGAGGAGACAAAGACCATTTTATTTTTTCAGAAAGAAAAGAAGCAGAGGATTTGCTGCAGTGCAATTACTTGACGGGAGAACCTAAATGATTCAGACAGCAATGCCCGTGCATTCATTTTTATGAATACAAGTACACGCACCCAGCCTTTATGAGCGGCTTTCGCATTCATGTAAATTTGAACTGATACAATAGCCAGTACACAAATATCAGCCAATGTGATGAGCTTACTCGACGCAATTCCGGATCATCTACTTTTGGTAACTCAGAATGGCGTAGGCCGTCTGCAGCATCGCCGGCACAATGATCAGCGCAGCCACTACGGCGAGCGAGACGGCCACCCATGGAGAAGGGAAGAAGTGCAGTATGAAGTCTCCGTACCACCTGCTTGACCGCCTCCTCCTGTGCCGCGCCACCGCGCTGAGCATCTCGCCGTACTCTTGAGGCATGCGCACCCCGGCCGCCTCCGCGACGATGCCACGGAAGAAATCCACCACCTCCTCGTCGGTGTACTTTACGCTACCGAGTGCCCACCGGCGGCGAAGCAGCGCCGCGTCCTGCGGGCACCGTATGAGGCCCTCCATGCGCGCCACGTGCGCCGTCACGCAGACGCCGTGCGCCCGTTGGAAGTGCTTCTCGAAAGCCACCATGTTGTGGAGCAACGCCGCGGTGTAGGCGAGGATGTGGAAGCTCGGGATGGTCATCACCGCCACCGGGCTCGCCGCCGTGCTCCAGAACTGCATGTCGAGGTCGCCGCCGTGCCTCTCCCTCGCGTCCAGCTTGGCCTTCCTGAACCACACTGCCGACCGCTGCAGCTCCCTGGCGCAAGGGATGAGCCACTCCGACTCCTCCTTGGCCTCAAGAAGCTTTAATGGCGTGGAGAGGACGCGGTACTTGTTCTCCGGCACGCGCGACCAGTGGAAGAGGTGCAGGATGTGATAGAATTTCGCGTCCGTCGTTTGCTGGAGCGGCAAGTCGATGACCTTCCCGCGCGACCTCCTCGGACAGATGCCGTCGAAGCAGCCAAGCACCAGCTCCTCGACTGAGCGTAGCTTCAGACCGCAGCACGAGGCTGCGAGCAGCTTGACGACGGCGAAGGGGATCTGATTTTCCAGCACGAGCAGGTCGAGCATGATCTCGTCGGCGTACTGCGACACGGCCGTGTACAGTATGAAGTGCTCCCTGGTAACGGGCACCGCCGCCCGTTCCTCCCCGCTGCCGGCCTTGCTGAACATGATGCTGAAGACGAGGACGAAGCTGCTGTCGAGGAGGAGCATCTTCACGAACTTCTCCTCGTCCAGGAGCCAATCCGCGGCGACCGAATCCTCGTCGTCGGCGAACTCGTCGCGAAAGCTGCCGCGCGCCGCCCCGAGCGCCGCGACGTACTGCTCGACGTCTAGCCCGCACCGGTCCTGCAGGCACCGCAGGAACGGCAGCTTGGCCTCGTCGTCAAAGGCGAGGCCTCGGTCGCCGCGGTGGTACGGGCCAATGGCCACAGCGCGCACCGTGTGTAGCGCCTTCACGTTGGCGCGCCGGGTGCGCGGCCGGAGGATGGTGGCCGCGCGCTCGCCGAGGAACCACAGCATCGGCGTACGGCCGATGAGCTCGTTCAGGACGGCCGAGCTACGTGACGCCGATGTGAGCTCGCGCAGCCACCCCGTGTGGATCTCGCCGCCGCCGCTCTGATTTACAGCAATATTCCTGCCGGTGGTTGGACTAAGAGCAATGTCAATGCTCAGCTCATGGCTTGTGCTCATTGTGAATTTTGTGATTCATCACTCCGTGTTCATCTGGAAAATTATGGTACTCCTCTATGTAAAGTTGACTTGGGGAATACCCTGGAAACTGAAGCGGGGCTTGCTGAGCATCAGAAATTCAGCGGAAAAAAATCCTTTGACCAGACACCATGATGACGGCGTTTCATTTCTTGGTTGGCCCATCTTAGCCGTTTACAATCGATCAAGTGGTGCGTGGTGACAACGCACGGGAAGTATTTTATTTCTGCCAGCGACTATGGCTCAATTGATTTAGTCTAGTTCTTCTTGGGAACACAATGCTTTTCTGATCATCAATCATGTAGGAGAAGTTCAGCGACTCTCCTATGTTCAGTTTCGGGACGTTTTTTCCGTCCGGAACAGATCCTGTAATATTGGCCGTTCACTAAATCTTTTTGCGGGATCCTCCAAAGTCCGGGCCGATTCCGTCATATCTAAGGTTTCCCTCCCTTTTTTTGCTGGTTCCCCTATCTCTCCCACGTCTTGGCGCAAAGGAAGTTTCAACTCGCGCATGCTTCCCCTCCACCGCCGCATCTCCCTGTGGTCTCTTAAGCTTGCTGCCCCCGGCCGCCCTGCGCTGTGTGATGGTGTCCTCAATTAGGGGCGCTAACCACGTCGGCCCCTTTATAGTGTGTCGGGCTGAGGACCTCTGGATCATCAACAATTGGGCCAAGACTGCCATGCGCTTCGAAGTTCTCAAGATGGAATCTTCCGAAGGCTTGGCGCATACTCCAAGATATATTTGAATTATCAGCATGTTTATCCCTAGATGTAACCGACCTCTTGTATATCCTAGGTACCACCGGTCCCTATATAAGCCATGGGTTTTTAGCTTGTAGGGTAGAGAATCATTCATACACATACGATCTCAAGATAGATCATCTTGTAATTTATACTCCAACACAACCAATACAACAGAAGCAGGACATAGGATTTTACCTCTTCAAGAGGGCCCGGGGTAAACATCGTGTCTCTTGTTCATTCTGTTACCATCAAGCTAGGATCACCAATTCAGTACCCCTACCCGAACCATACACCGTGAAGTACCTCCGCCGCCCCTGCCGCACCTTCTCGACCAATTTCGGAGGCCCGATGATTTATTGATTCAATTTTGATTGGCGACATTTAGGAAAAATCATGGGTGTGCATTTAATTTTTTTAGATGGATGCTTGGAGTTCGTCGTCGTCATTTTCATCGGATGATTCTGATAGAGAGGAGATGCTTTTAGACGACGATGTTGACAACCTAGTGTTGTTGCATCTCGTGGACAAATTTGAGAAGGGCCCCAAGAGAAAGTGCCACAGATCCATGGTTGGCCGGCTATGCATTCCACGTAACCGAGCTTTAGATAACAAGATGCTCGTGAAGGACTATTAGTAAGAAAAGGGTTTTCCCCCGCTTTATATTATAAAGCAAACCACCACTACATCGATCAAAATACAGAAGAGGAACGAACTAACAGAAAAAACAGCAAATATACAAGATGCCAAAAGAGCCGCTAACAAACATCGAATGCCCAAGCGTTGGCTTGAGCATCGAGGCTTTCGGTGAACAGGATCATGCAGACGACTTGATACGTCTCCAACGTATCTATAATTTTTGATTGCTCCATGCTATATTATCTACTGTTTTGGACTATATTGGGCTTTATTTTCCACTTTTATATTATTTTTGGGACTAACCTATTAACCGGAGGCCCAGCCCAGAATTGCTGTTTTTTTGCCTATTTCAATGTTTCGAAGAAACAGAATATCAAACGGAGTCCAAACGGAATAAAATCTTCGGGAACGTGATTTTCTCATCGAACGTAATCCAGGAGACTTGGACCCTGCTCCAAGGAACAAAAGAGGCGGTCACGAGGGTGGGGGGCTCCCCCCCTCCCAAGGGCGCGCCCCCCTGCCTCGTGGGCCCCTCGTTGATCCTCCGACGTACTTCTTCCTCCTATATATACACACGTACCCCCAAACAATCAGAACAGGAGCCAAAAACCTAATTCCACCGCCGCAACTTTCTGTATCCACGAGATCCCATCTTGGGGCTTGTTCCGGAGCTCCGCCGGAAGAGGGCCGTCATCACGGACGGCTTCTACATCATCATAGCCTCTCCGATGAAGTGTGAGTAGTTTACTTCAGACCTTCGGGTCCATAGTTAGTAGCTAGATGGCTTCTTCTCTCTCTTTGAATCTCAATACAAAGTTCTCTCCCTCTCTCGTGGAGATCTATTCGATGTAATCTTTTTTTGCGGTGTGTTTGTTGAGACCGATGAATTGTTGATTTATGATCAAGTCTATCTATGAATAATATTTGAATCTTCTCTGAATTCTTTTATGCATGATTGGTTATCTTTGCAAGTCTCTTTGAATTATCCGTTTGGTTTGGCCAACTAGATTGGTAGTTCATGCCATGGGAGAAGTGCTTAGCTTTGGGTTCGATCTTGCGGTGTCCTTACCCAGTGACAGAAGGGGCAGCAAGGCACGTATTGTATCGTTGCCATCGAGGATAACAAGATGGGATTTATTTCATATTGCATGAATTTATCTCTCTACATCATGTCATCTTGCTTAAGGCATTACTGTGTTTTTAACTTAATACTCTAGATGCATGCTGGATAGCGGTCGATGAGTGGAGTAATAGTAGTAGATGCAGAATCATTTCGATCTACTTGTCACGGACGTGATGCCTATATACATGATCATGCCTAGATATTCTCATAATTATGCACAATTCTATATATTGCTCAACAGTAATTTGTTCACCCACCGTAGAATACTTATGCTCTTGAGAGAAGCCACTAGTGAAACCTATGGCCCCCGGGTCTATTCTCATCATATCAATCTCCATCACTTTTATATTGTTTTGCTATTTACTTTGCCTTTACTTTTTACTTTGCATCTTTATATCAAAAATACCAAAAATATTCTATCTATCGGATCTCACTCTCGTAAGTGACCGTGAAGGGCTTGACAACCCCTAATCGCGTTGGTTGCGAGTAGCTATCGCTTTGTGCAGGTACGAGGGACTTGAGCGTGGGCTCCTACTGGATTGATACCTTGGTTCTCAAAAACTGAGGGAAATACTTACGCTACTCTGCTGCATCATCCCTTCCTCTTTGGGGAAAACCAACGCAAGCTCAAGACGTAGCAAGAAGGATTTCTAGCGCCGTTGCCGGGGAGATTCACACCAAGTCAAGTCAAGATTTGACTCCCGACAACGAGCCATTTCTGGCGCCGTTGCCGGGGAGCCTACGCAAAAAGTCAACATACCAAGTACCCATCACAATCCCTATCTCTCGCATTACATTATTTGTCATTTGCCTCTCGTTTTCCTCTCCCCCCAATTCACCATTGCCGTTTATTTGCCCTCTCTCTCTATCCTCCCTCTCTATTTGCCTCTTTTTGCTCGTGTGTTAGATTGCTTGCTTGTCGCGATGGCTCAAGATACTACCAAATTGTGTGACTTCACCAATACCAATAATAATGATTTCCTTAGCACTCCGATTGCTCCTCTTACCGATGCTGAATCTTGTGAAATTAATACTGCTTTGTTGAATCTTGTTATGAAAGATCAATTCGCCGGCCTTCCTAGTGAAGATGCCGCTACTCATCTGAATAGCTTCGTTGATTTATGTGATATGCAAAAGGAAAAAGATGTCAATAATGATGCCACTAAATTGAAGCTATTTCCTTTTTCGCTTAGAGATCATGCTAAAGCTTGGTTTTCGTCTTTACCTAAGAATAGTATTGATTCATGGAACAAGTGCAAAGATGCTTTTATATCTAAGTATTTTCCTCCCGCTAAGATCATCTCTCTTAGAAACGATATTACGAACTTTAAACAACTTGATCATGAACATGTTGCACAAGCTTGGGACAGAATGAAATTAATGATACGTAATTTCCCTACTCATGGTTTGAATTTGTGGATGATTATACAAAAATTTTATGCCGGATTGAATTTTGCTTCTACAAATCTTTTAGATTCGGCCGCAGGAGGCACTTTTATGGAAATCACTTTAGGAGATGCTACTAAACTCCTAGATAATGTTATGGTTAATTTGATGGGGAACGTAGCAATAATTCAAAATTTTCCTACATGTCACCAAGATCAATCTATGGAGTCATCTAGCAACGAGGGAGGAGTGGATCTACATACCCTTGTAGATCGCGCGCAGAAGCGTTCAAGAGAACGGGGTTGATGGAGTCGTACTCGTCGTGATCCAAATCACCGATGATCCTAGCGCCGAACCGACGGCACCTCCGCGTTCAACACATGTACGGAGCAGCGACGTCTCCTCCTTCTTGATCTAGCAAGGGGGAGGAGAGGTTGATGGAGATCCAGCAGCACGACGGCGTGGTGGTGGAAGTAGCGAGATTCCAACAGGGCTTCGCCAAGCGCTGCGGGAGGAGGGAGATGTGTCATGGGAGGGAGAGGGAGGCGCCAGGGCTTAGGTTTGGTTGCCCTCCCTTCCCCCCACTATATATAGGGCCAAGGGAGAGGGGGGGCGCAGCCTTGGCCCTTCCTCCAAGGAAGGGTGCGGCCAGGGAGGAGTCCATCCTCCCCAAGGCACCTCGGAGATGCCTTCCCCCTTTAGGACTCTTCCTTTCCTTATCTCTCTTGGCGCATGGGCCTCTTGGGGCTGGTGCCCTTGGCCCATACAGGCCAAGGCGCACACCCCTACAGCCCATGTGGCCCCCGGGGTAGGTGGCCCCACCCGGTGGACCCCCGGGACCCTTCCGGTGGTCCCGGTACAATACCGGTGACCCTGAAACTTGTCCCGATAGCCGAAATAGCACTTCCTATATATAATTCTTTACCTCCGGACCATTCCGGAACTCCTCGTGATGTCCGGGATGTCATCCGGGACTCCGAAAAAATTTCGGGTTATCGCATACTAATATCTCTATAACCCTAGCGTCACCGAACCTTAAGTGTGTAGACCCTACGGGTTCGGGAGACATGCAGACATGACCGAGATGACTCTCCGGTCAATAACCAACAGTGGGATCTGGATACTCATGTTGGCTCCCACATGTTCCACGATGATCTCATCGGATGAACCACGATGTCAAGGAGTTAATCAATCCCGTATACAATTCCCTTTGTCTATCGGTACGATACTTGCCCGAGATTCGATCGTCGGTATCCCGATACCTTGTTCAATCTCATTACCGGCAAGTCTCTTTACTCGTTTCGTAACACATCATCCCGTGATCAACTCCTTGATCACATTGTGCACATTATGATGATGTCCTACCGAGTGGGCCCAGAGATACCTCTCTGTTTACACGGAGTGACAAATCCCAGTCTCGATTCATGCCAACCCAACAGACACTTTCGGAGATACCTGTAGTGTACCTTTATAGCCACCCAGTTATGTTGTGGCGGTTGGCACACCCAAAGCACTCCTACGGTATCCGGGAGTTGCACAATCTCATGGTCTAAGGAAATGATACTTGACATTAGAAAAGCTTTAGCATACGAACTACATGATCCTGTGCTAGGCTTAGGATTGGGTCTTGTCCATCACATCATTCTCCTAATGATGTGATCCCGTTATCAATGACATCCAATGTCCATGGTCAGGAAACCGTAACCATCTATTGATCAACGAGCTAGTCAACTAGAGGCTTACTAGGGACAAGGTGTTGTCTATGTATCCACACATGTATCTGAGTTTCCTATCAACACAATTCTAGCATGGATAATAAACGATTATCATGAACAAGGAAATATAATAATAACTAATTTATTATTGCCTCTAGGGCATATTTCCAACAGTCTCCCACTTGCACTAGAGTCAATAATCCAGTTCACATCGATATGTGATTAACACTCAAGGTCACATCCCCATGTGACTAACACCCAAAGAGTTTACTAGAGTCAATAATCTAGTTCACATTACCATATGATTAACATTCGGTGAGTTCTGGGTTTGATCATGTTATGCTTGTGAGAGATGTCATAGTCAACGGGTCTGAATCTTTCAGATCCGTATGTACTTCGCAAATTTCTTATGTCATCTTGTAGATGCAACTACTATGCTACATTTGGAGCTATTCCAAATAACTGTTCTACTATACGAATCCAGTTTACTACTCAGAATAATCTGGATTAGTGTCAAAGTTTGCATCGGCGTAACCCTGTACGACGAACTCTTTTACCACCTCCATAATCGAGAAAATTCCTTAGTCCACTAGTTACTAAGGATAACTTTGACCGCTGTCCTGTGATCCATTCTTAGATCACTCTTGTACCCCTTGACTGACTCATGGCAAGGCACACTTCAGGTTCGGTACACAGCATAGCATACTGTAGAGCCTATGTCTAAAGCATAGGGGACGACCTTCGTCCTTTCTCTATAATCTGCCGTGGTCGAGCTTTAAGTCTTAACTTCATACCTTACAACTCAGGCAAGAACTCCTTCTTTGACTGATCCATCTTGAACACCTTCAAGATCATGTCAAGGTATGTGCTCATTTGAAAGTACCATTAAGCGTTTTAATCTTTCCTTATAGATCTTGATGCTCAATGTTCAAGTAGCTTAATCCAGGCTTTCCATTGAAAAACACTTTCCAAATAACCCTATATGCTTTCCAGAAATTCTACGTCATTTCTGATCAACAATATGTCAATAACATATATTCATCAGAAATTCTATAGTGCTCCCACTCACTTCTTTGGAAATACAAGTTTCTCATAAACTTTGTATAAACCCAAAATCTTTGATCATCTCATCAAAGCGCACATTCCAACTCCGAGATGCTTACTCCAGTCCTTAGAAGGATTGCTGGAGCTTTGCATACTTATTAGCATCTTTCAGGATTGACAAAACCTTCCGGTTGTATCACATACAACCTTTCCTCAAGAAAATCGTCGAGGAAACAATGTTTTGACATCCTATCTGCAAGATTTCATAAATAATGCAGTAATCGCTAATATAATTCCAACAGACTCTTAGCATCGCTACGAGTGAGAAAGTCTCATCATAGTCAACTCCTTGAACTTGTCGGAAAACATCTTAACGACAAGTCGAGCTTTCTTAATGGTGACATTTACCATCATTGTCCGTCTTCCTTTTAAAATCCATCTGTACTCAACAGCCTCACGACCATCGAGCTGTTCTGTCAAAGTCTACACTTTGTTTCCATACATGGATCCTCTCTCGGATTTTATGGCCTCGAGCCATTTATCGGAATCCGGGCCCACCATCGCTTCTCCATAGCTCGTAGGTTCATTGTTGTCTAGCAACATGACTTCCAAGATGGGATTACGTACCACTCTGAAGTAGTATGCATCCTTGTCATCCCACGAGGTTTGGTAGTGACTTGATCTGAAGTTTCATGATCACTATCATAAGCTTCCACTTCAATTGGTGTAGGTGCCACAGGAACAACTCCCTATGCCCTGTCACACACTAGTTGAAGAGACGGTTCAATAACCTCATCAAGTCTCCACCATCCTCCCACTCAATTCTTTCGAGAGAAACTTTTCCTCGAGAAAGGACCCGATTCTAGAAACAATCCCTTATTGCTTTCGGATCTGAGACAAGAGGTATACCCAACTATTTTGGGTGTCCTATGAAGATGCATTTATCCGCTTTGGGTTCAAGCTTATCAGCCTGAAACTTTTTCACATAAGCGTCGCAGCCCCAAACTTTTAAGAAATGACAGCTTAGGTTTCTCTAAACCATATTTCATACGGTGTCATCTTATCGGAATTACGTGGTGCCCAATTTAAAGTGAATGTGGTTGTCTCTAATGCCTAACCCATAAACTATCGTGGTAATTCGATAAGAGACATCATGGTATGCATCATATCCAATAGGGTGCAGTTATGATGTTCGGACACACACACTATGGTGTTCCAGGCTGTATTAGTTGTGAAACAATTTCCACAATGTCTTAATTCTATGCCAAACTCGTAATTCAGATATTCATCTCTATGATCATATCATAGATATTTTATCCTCTTGTCACGACGATCTTTCAACTTCACCCTGAAATTACTTGAACCTTTTAATAATTCAGACACGTGATTCATCAAGTAAATATACTCAACATCCACTCAAATCATCTGTGAAGTAAGAACATAACGATATCCACTACATGCCTCAGCACTCATTGGACTGCACACATCAAAATGTATTACTTCCAACAAGTTGCTTTCTAGTTCCATTTTACTGAAAACGAGGCTTTCAGTCATCTTGCCCATGTGGTATGATTTGCATGTCTCAAGTGATTCAAAATCAAGTGAGTCCAAACGGTCCATTTGCATGGAGTTTCTTCATGCATATACACCAATAGACATGGTTCGCATGCCTCAAACTTTTCAAAATGAGTGAGCCCAAAGATCCATCAACATGGAGCTTCTTCATGCGTTTTATACCGATATGACTTACGTGGCAGTGCCACAAGTAGGTGGTACTATCATTACTATCTTATATCTTTTGGCATGAACATGTGTATCACTACGATCGAGATTCAATAAACCATTCATTTTAGGTGCAAGACCATTGAAGGTATTATTCAAATAAACAGAGTAACCGTTATTCTCCTTAAATGAATAACCGTATTGCGATAGACATAATCCAATCATGTCTATGCTCAACGCAAACACCAATCTCGATGGTAGAGGGAGCGTGCGATGTTTGATCACATCAAGCTTGGAAAAACTTCCAACACATATTGCCAGCTCACCTTTAGCTAGTCTCCGTTTACTCCACAGCTTTTTATTTTGAGTTTACTAACATTTAGCAACCGAACCGGTATCTAATACCATGGCGCTACTAGGAGTACTAGTAAAGTACACATTAACACAATGTATATCCAATATACTTCTATCAACTTTGCCAGCCTTCTCATCTACCAAGTATCTAGGGCAATTCTGCTCCAGTGGCTGTTCCCCTTATTACAGAAGCACTTAGTCTCGGGTTTGGGTTCAACCTTGGGTTTCTTCACTAGAGCAGCAGCTGATTTGCCGTTTCATGAAGTATCCCTTCTTGCCCTTGCCCTTCTTGAAACTAGTGGTTTCACCAACCATCAACAATTGATGCTCCTTCTTGATTTCTACTTTTGTGGTGTCAAACATCGCGAATATCTCAAGGATCATCATATATGTCCCTGATATATTATAGTTCATCATGAAGCTCTAGTAGCTTGGTGGTAATGACTTCGGAGAAACATCACTATCTCATCTGGAAGATCAACTCCCACTCGATTCAAATGATTGTTGTACTCAGACAATCTGAGCACAAGCTCAACAATTGATCTTTTCTCCCTTAGTTTGCAGGCTAAGAAATCGTCGGAGGTCTTATACCTCTTGACGTGGGCACGAGCCTGAAATCCCAATTTCAGCCCTCGAAACATCTCATATGTTTCGCGATGTTTCAAAATGTCTTCGGTGCCTCAACTCTAAACCGTTTAACTGAACTATCACGTAGTTATCAATATGTGTATGTCAGATGTTCGCAACATCCACAGACGACGTTCGAGGTTCAGCACACTGAGCGGTGCATTAAGGACATAAGCCTTCTATGAAGCAATGAGGACAATCCTCAGTTTACAGACCTAGTCCGCATAATTGCTACTATCAACTTTCAACCAAAATTTCTCTAGGAACATATCTAAACAGTAGAACTAAAGCGCGAGCTACGACATAATTTGCGAAGACCTTTTGACTATGTTCAGGATAATTAAGTTCATCTTATGAACTCCCACTCAGATAGACATCCCTCTAGTCATCTAAGTGATTACATGATCCGAGTCAACTAGGCCGTGTCCGATCATCACGTGAGACGGACTAGTCAACATCGGTGAACATCTTCATGTTGATCGTATCTACCATATGACTCATGTTCGACCTTTCGGTCTCTTGTGTTCCGAGGCCATGTATGTACATGCTAGGCTCGTCAAGTCAACCTAAGTGTTTTGCATGTGTTCCGAGGCCATGTTTGTACATGCTAGGCTCGTCAACACCCGTTGTATTCGAACGTAAGAATCTATACACCCGATCATCATGTGGTGCTTCGAAACGACGAACTTTCACAACGGTGCACAGTTAGGGGGAACACCTTCTTGAAATTTTAGTGAGGGATCATCTTATTTACTACCGTCGTTCTAAGCAAATAAGATGTATAAACATGATAAACATCATATGCAATCAAATAGTGACATGATATGGCCAATATCATATTGCTCCTTTTGATCTCCATCTTCGGGGCTCCATGATCATCATCGTCACCGGCATGACACCATGATCTCCATCATCATGATCTCCATCATCATGTCTTCATGAAGTTGTCTCGCCAATTATTACTTCTACTTCTATAGCTACCGGTTAGCAATAAAGTAAAGTAATTACATGATGTTTATGTTGACACGCAGGTCATAAATAAATTAAGACAACTCCTATGGCTCCTGCCGGTTGTCATACTCATCGACATGCAAGTCGTGATTCCTATTACAAGAACATGATCAATCTCATACATCACATATATCATTCATCACATCCTTTGGCCATATCACATCACATAGCATACCCTGCAAAAACAAGTTAGACGTCCTCTAATTGTTGTTTGCATGTTTTACGTGGCTGCTATGGGTTTCTAGCAAGAATGTTTCTTACCTACGCAAAGACCACAACATGATATGCCAATTGCTATTTACCCTTCATAAGGACCCTTTTCATCGAATCCGATCCGACTAAAGTGGGAGAGACAGACACCCGCTAGCCACCTTATGCAACTAGTGCATGTCAGTCGGTGGAACCAGTCTCACGTAAGAGTACGTGTAAGGTCGGTCCGGGCCGCTTCATCCCACAATGCCGCCGAATCAAGATTGGACTAGTAACGGTAAGCATATTGAACAAAATCAACACCCACAACTACTTTGTGTTCTACTCGTGCATAGAAACTACGCATAGACCTAGCTCATGATGCCACTGTTGGGGAACGTAGCAATAATTCAAAATTTTCCTACGTGTCACCAAGATCAATCTATGGAGTCATCTAGAAACGAGGGAGGAGTGGATCTACATACCCTTGTAGATCGCGCGCGGAAGCATTCAAGAGAACGGGGTTGATGGAGTCGTACTCGTCGTGATCCAAATCACCGATGATCCTAGCGCCGAACGGACGACACGCCGCGTTCAACACACGTACATAGCAGCGACGTCTCCTCCTTCTTGATCCAGCAAGGGGGGAGGAGAGGTTGATGGAGATCCAGCAGCACGACGGCGTGGTGGTGGAAGTAGCGGGATTCCAACAGGGCTTCGCCAAGCGCTGCGGGAGGAGGGAGATGTGTCATGGGAGGGAGAGGGAGGCGCCAGGGCTTAGGTTTGGTTGCCCTCCCTTCCCCCCACTATATATAGGGCCAAGGGAGAGGGGGGCGCAGCCTTGGCCCTTCCTCCAAGGAAGGGTGCGGCCAGGGAGGAGTCCATCCTCCCCAAGGCACCTCGGAGGTGCCTTCCCCCTTTAGGACTCTTCCTTTCCTTATCTCTCTTGGCGCATGGGCCTCTTGGGGCTGGTGCCCTTGGCCCATACAGGCCAAGGCGCACACCCCTACAGCCCATGTGGCCCCCGGGGTAGGTGGCCCCATCCGGTGGACCCCCGGGACCCTTCCGGTGGTCTCGGTACAATACCGGTGACCCCGAAACTTGTCCCGATAGCCGAAATAGCACTTCCTATATATAATTCTTTACCTCCGGACCATTCCGGAACTCCTCGTGACGTTCGGGATCTCATCCGGGACTCCGAACAACTTTCGGGTTACCGCATACTAATATCTCTATAACCCTAGCGTCACCGAACCTTAAGTGTGTAGACCCTACGGGTTCGAGAGACATGCAGGCATGACCGAGATGACTCTCCGGTCAATAACCAACAGCGGGGTATGGATACCCATGTTGGCTCCCACATGTTCCACGATGATCTCATCGGATGAACCATGATGTCAAGGACTTAATCAATCCCGTATACAATTCCCTTTGTCTATCGGTACGATACTTGCCCGAGATTCGATCGTCGATATCTTGATACCTTGTTCAATCTCGTTACCGGCAAGTCTCTTTACTCGTTTCGTAACACATCATCCCGTGATCAACTCCTTGATCACATTGTGCACATTATGATGATGTCCTACCGAGTGGGCCCAGAGATACCTCTCCGTTTACACGGAGTGACAAATCCCAGTCTCGATTTGTGCCAACCCAACAGACACTTCCGGAGATACCTGTAGTGTACCTTTATAGCCACCCAGTTACGTTGTGACGTTTGGCACACCCAAAGCACTCCTACGGTATCCGGGAGTTGCACAATCTCATGGTCTAAGGAAATGATACTTGACATTAGAAAAGCTTTAGCATACGAACTACATGATCCTGTGCTAGGCTTAGGATTGGGTCTTGTCCATCACATCATTCTCCTAATGATGTGATCCCGTTATCAATGACATCCAATGTCCATGGTCAGGAAACCGTAACCATCTATTTATCAACGAGCTAGTCAACTAGAGGCTTACTAGGGACATGGTGTTGTCTATGTATCCACACATGTATCTGAGTTTCCTATCAATACAATTCTAGCATGGATAATAAACGATTATCATGAACAAGGAAATATAATAATAACTAATTTATTATTGCCTCTAGGGCATATTTCCAACATAATTATTCTCAATGGCATTCTGAAAGAACATCTAATAAAAAAGTGCATGCGATACAAGAAATTAATGTGTTGAGTGGAAAGATGGATGAACTTATGAAATTATTTGCTTCTAAAAGTGTTCCTTCTGATCCTAATGATATACCTTTGTCTACTTTGATTGAGAATAACAATGAATCTATGGATGTGAATTTTGTTGGTAGGAATAATTTTGGTAACAACGCTTATAGAGGGAATTTTAATCCTAGGCCATATCCTAGTAATCCTTCTAATAATTATGGGAATTCCTACAACAACTCTTATGGAAATTATAATAAGATACCCTCTGATTTTGAATCTAATATTAAAGAATTTATTTCTGCGCAAAAGAATTTTAATGCTATGATTGAAGAAAAATTGCTTAAGATTGATGATTTGGCTAGGAACGTTGATAGAATTGCTCTTGATGTTGATGCTTTGAAACTTAGATCTATTCCACCTAAGCATGATATTAATGAGTCTCTAAAAGCCATGAGAATTTCAATTGATGAGTGTAAAGAAAGAACCGCTAGGATGCGTGCTTCCAAAGATGCCTTTATTAAAGCGTGTTCTTCCAATTCGTATGAAAGTAATGATGAAGATCTAAAAGTTATTGATGTGTCTCCAATTAAATCTTTGTTTTGCAATATGAATCTTGATGAAACTGAATATGATCTTCCTTTACCTAGAAGGCGTTCTAAAAATTTGGAGTGTTTAGATCTTAATGATGAAATTGATGAAAGTGGGATGGAAAGAAATAAAAATCTAGATGTTGCTAAACCCACTATATTGGATTTCAAGGAATTTAATTATGAAAATTGATCTTTAATTGATTTTATTTCCTTGTTGCAATCCGTGCTAAATTCTCCATATGCTTATAGTCGAAATAAAGCCTTTACCGAACATATTGTAGATGCCTTGATGCAATCCTATGAAGAAAAACTTGAGTTGAAAGTTTCTATCCCTAGAAAACTCTATGATATGTGGGAACCAAATATTAAAATTAAAATTAAAGATCATGAGTTTTATTCTTTGTGTGATTTGGGTGCTAGTGTCTCTACTATTCCCAAGCCTTTGTGTGATTTACTAGATTTCCGTAATTTTGATGATTACTCTCTAAACTTGCATCTTGCGGATTCCACTATCAAGAAACCTATGGGAAGAATTAATGATGTTCTTATTGTTGCAAATAGGAATTATGTGCCCATAGATTTCATTGTTCTTGATAGAGATTGCAATCCTTCTTGCCCTATTATTCTTGGTAGACCTTTCCTTAGAATGGTTGGTACGATTATTGATATGAAGGAAGGGAATATTAGATTTCAATTTCCATTAAAAAAGGGCATGGAACACTTTCCAAGAAAGAAAATAAAATTACCATATGAAACTATCATGAGGGCCACTTATGGATTGCCTACCAAAGATGGCAATACCTAGATCTATTCTTGCTTGTTATGCCAAGCTAGGGGCGTTAAACGATAGCGCTTGTTGGGAGGCAACCCAATTTTTTTTTATTCCTTGCTATTTGCTCCTGTTTAGTAATAAATAAATTATTTAGCCTCTGTTTTGGTTGTGTTTTTTGTGTTTAATTAGTGTTTGTGCCAAGTAGAACCGTTGGCAAGACTTGGGGAAAGTCTTGTTGAACTTGCTGTAAAAAACAGAAACTTTAGCGCTCACGAGAACTGCTGTCATTTTTATTTGAAGAGTTCTATTGTTGGGTTACGTAGTAATTTCAAAAAAATTCCTACGCACACGCAAGATCATGGTGATGCATAGTAACGAGAGAGGGAGAGTGTGATCTACGTACCCTTGTAGATCGACAACGGAAGCGTTAACTTGGTTGATGTAGTCATACGTCTCCACGGCCCGACCGATCAAGCACCGAAACTACGGCACCTCCGAGTTCTAGCACACGTTCAGCTCGATGACGATCCCCGGACTCCGATCCAGCAAAGTGTCGGGGAAGAGTTCCGCCAGCACGACGGCATGGTGACGATCTTGATGTTCTACTGTCGCAGGGCTTCGCCTAAGCACCGCTACAATATTATCGAGGACTATGGTGGAAGGGGGCCCCGCACATGGCTAAGAATATGATCACATGGATCAACTTGTGTCTATGGGGTGCCTCTTGCCTCCATATATAAAGGATCAAAGGGGGGGTGTGGCCGGCCCTAGTAGGAGGCGCGCAGGAGGAGTCCTACTCCTACCGGGAGTTGGACTCCCCTCCCTTTCCTTGTCCAAGTAGGAGAGGGGGAAGGAAGGGAGAGAGGAGAGGGGGGCGCCGCCCCTCCCTCCTTGTCCAATTCGGACTAGGGGAGAGGGGGCACACGGCCTGCCCTGGCAGCCCCTCCTCTTCTCCACTTTAGGCCCATGAGGCCCATTAACCCCCCGGGGGGGTCCGGTAACCCCCAGTGCTCCGGTTTTATCCGAAACTTCCCCGGAACACTTCCGGTGTCCGAATATAGCCGTCCAATATATCAATATTTATGTCTCGACCATTTCGAGACTCCTCGTCATGTCCGTGATCACATCCGGGACTCCGAACTAACTTCGGTACATCAAAACTCATAAACTCATAACATAACTGTCATCGAAACCTTAAGCGTGCGGACCCTACGGGTTCGAGAACAATGTAGACATGACCGAGACACGTCTCCGGTCAATAACCAATAGCGGAACCTGGATGCTCATATTGGCTCCTACATATTCTACGAAGATCTTTATCGGTCAGACTGCATAACAACATACGTTGTTCCCTTTGTCATCGGTATGTTACTTGCCCGAGATTCGATCGTCGGTATCTCAATACCTAGTTCAATCTCGTTACTGGCAAGTCTCTTTACTCGTTCCGTAATACATCATCTCGCAAATAACTCATTAGTTGCAATGCTTGCAAGGCTTATGTGATGTGTATTACTGAGAGGGCCCAGAGATACCTCTCCGATAATCGGAGCGACAAATCCTAATCTCGAAATACGCCAACCCAACATGTACCTTTGGAGACACCTGTAGAGTACCTTTATAATCACCCATTTACGTTGTGACGTTTGGTAGCACACAAAGTGTTCCTCCGGCAAACGGGAGTTACATAATCTCATAGTCATAGGAACATGTATAAGTCATGAAGAAAGCAATAGCAACATACTAAACGATCGGGTGCTAAGCTAATGGAATGGGTCATGTCAATCAGATCATTCACCTAATGATGTGATCCCGTTAATCAAATAACAACTCTTTGTCCATGGTTAGGAAACATAACCATCTTTGATTAACGAGCTAGTCAAGTAGAGGCATACTAGTGACACTCTGTTTGTCTATGTATTCACAGATGTATTATGTTTCCGGTTAATACAATTCTAGCATGAATAATAAACATTTATCATGATATAAGGAAATAAATAATAACTTTATTATTGCCTCTAGGGCATATTTCCTTCAGTCTCCCACTTGCACTAGAGTCAATAATCTAGTTCACATCGCCATGTGATTTAACAGCAATAGTTCACATCACCATGTGATTAACATCCATAGTTCACATCGATATGTGATCAACACCCAAAGGGTTTACTAGAGTCAGTAATCTAGTTCACATTGCTATGTGATTAACACCCAAAGAGTACTAAGGTGTGATCATGTTTTGCTTGTGAGATAATTTTAGTCAACGGGTCTGTCTCAGATCCGTAAGTATTTTGCGAATTCTATGTCTACAATGCTTTGCACGGAGCTACTCTAGCTAATTGCTCCCACTTTCAATATGTATCTAGATCGAGACTTAGAGTCATCCAGATCTGTGTCAAAACTTGCATCGACGTAACTTTTTACGACGAACCTTTTTGTCACCTCCATAATTGAGAAATATTTCCTTATTCCACTAAGGATAATTTTGACCGTTGTCCAGTGATCTACTTCTTAGATCACTATTGTACTCCCTTGCTTAATATAGTGTAGGGTATACAATAGATCTGGTACACAGCATGGCATAATTTATAGAACCTATGGCTGAGGCATAGGGAATGACTTTCATTCTCTTTCTATCTTCTGCCGTGGTCGGGCTTTGAGTCTTACTCAATTTCACACCTTGTAACACAGCCGAGAACTCTTTCTTTGACTGTTCCAATTTTTGAACTACTTCAAAATATTGTCAAGGTATGTACTCATTGAAAAAAAACTTATCAAGCATCTTGATCTATCTCTATAGATCTTGATGCTTAATATGTAAGCAGGTTCACTGAGGTCTTTCTTTGAAAAACTTGTTTCAAAACACTCCTTTATGCTTTGCAGAATAATTCTACATTATTTCCGATCAACAATATGTCATTCACATATACTTATCAGAAATATTGTAGTGCTCCCACTCACTTTCTTGTAAATACAGGCTTCACCGCAAGTCTGTATAAAACTATATGCTTTGATCATCTCATCAAAGCGCATATTCCAACTCCGAGATGCTTGCACCAGTCCATAGATGGGTCGTTGGAGCTTGCACATTTTTTAGCACCTTTAGGATTGACAAAACCTTCTGGTTGTATCATATACAACTCTTCTTTAATAAATCCATTAAGGAATGCAGTTTTGTTTATCCATTTGCCAGATTTCATAAAAATGCGGCAATTGCTAACATGATTTGGACAGACTTAAGCATCGCTACGAGTGAGAAAATTTCATCGTAGTCAACACCTTGAACTTTATCAAAAAAAAACTTTTTGACAAGTCTAGCTTTGTAGATAGTAACACTACTATCAGCGTCCGTCTTCCTCTTGAAGATCCATTTATTTCTATGGCTTGCCGATCATCGGGCAAATCCATCAAAGTCCATACTTTGTTCTCATACATGGATCATATCTCAGATTTCATGGCCTGAAACCATTTCGCGGAATCTGGGCTCATCATCGCTTCCTCATAGTTCGCAAGGTCATCATGGTCTAGTAACATGACTTCCAGAACAGGATTACTGTACCACTCTGGTGCGGATCTCACTCTGGTTTACCTACGAGATTCGGTAGTAACTTGATCTGAAGTTACATGATCATCATCATTAGCTTCCTCACTAATTGGTGTAGTAGTCACAAGAACAGATTTCTGTGATGAACTACTTTCCAATAAGGGAGAAGGTACAATTACCTTATCAAGTTTTCTACTTTCCTCCAACTCACTTCTTTCGAGAGAAACTCCTTCTCTAGAAAGGATCCATTCTTAGCAACGAATGTCTTGCCTTCGGATCTGTGATAGAAGGTGTACCCAACAGTCTTCTTTGTGTATCCTATGAAGACATATTTCTCTGATTTGGGTTTGAGCTTATCAGGATGAAACTTTTTCACATAAGCATCACAACCCAAAACTTTAAGAAACGACAACTTTGGTTTCTTGCCAAACCACAGTTCAGATTGTGTCGTCTCAACGGACTTAGATGGTGCCCTTTTAAACGTGAATGCAGCTGTCTCTAATGCATAACCCCAAAACGATAGTGGTAGATTGGTAAGAGACATCATAGATTGCACTATATCCAATAAAGTACGGTTATGACGATCGGACACACCATTATGCTGTGGTGTTCCAGGTGGCATGAGTTTGTGAAACTATTCCACAATGTTTTAATTGAAGACCAAACTCTTAACTCAAATATTTGTCTCTGCGATCATATTGTAGAAACTTTTATTTTCTTGTTACGATGATTCTCCACTTCACTCTGAAATTCTTTGAACTTTTCAAATATTTCAGACTTGTGTTTCATTAAGTAGATATACCCATATCTGCTCAAATCAACTGTGAAGGTCAGAAAATAATGATACCCGCCACGAGCCTTAACACTCATCGGATCTCATACATCAGTATGTATTATTTCCAATAAGTCAGTTGCTCGCTCCATAGTTCCGGAGAACGGTGTTTTAGTCATCTTGCCCATGAGGCATGGTTCGCAAGCATCAAGTGATTCCAAAAACCCATTAGCATGGAGTTTCTTCATGCGCTTTACACCAATATGACCTAAACGGCAGTGCCACAAATAAGTTGCACTATCATTATTAACTTTGCATCTTTTGGTTTCAATATTATGATTATGTGTATCACTACGATCGAGATCCAACGAACTATTTTCATTGGTTGTGTAACCATATAAGGTTTTATTCATGTAAACAGAACAACAATTTATTCTCTTACTTAAATGAATAACCATATTACAATAAACATGATCAAATCATATTCATGCTCAACGCAAACACCAAATAACACTTATTCAGGTTCAACACTAATCGCGAAAGTATAGGGAGTGTGCGATGATGATCATATCAATCTTGGAACCACTTCCAACACACATCGTCACTTCACCCTTAACTAGTCTCTGTTTATTCTGCAACTCCCGTTTCGAGTTACTAATCTTAGCAACTGAACTAGTATCAAATACTAAGGGGTTGCTATAAACACTAGTAAAGTACACATCAATAACATGTATATCAAATATACTTATGTTCACTTTGCCATCCTTCTTATCTGCCAATCACTTGGGGTAGTTCCGCTTCCAGTGACCAGTCCCTTTGCAGTAGAAACACTTAGTCTCAGGCTTAGGACCAGACTTGGGCTTCTTCACTTGAGCAGCAACTTGCTTGCTATTCTTCTTGAAGTTCCCCTTCTTCCCTCTGCCCTTTTCTTGAAACTAATGGTCTTTTCTACCATCAACACTTGATGTTTTTTCTCGATTTCTACCTTCGTCAATTTCCGCATTACGAAGAGCTTGGGAATCGTTTTCGTTATCCCTTGCATATCATAGTTCATCATGAAGTTCTACTAACTTGGTGATGGTGACTAGAGAATTCTGTCAATCACTATCTTATCTGGAAGATTAACTCCCACTTGATTCAAGCGATTGTAGTACTCAGACAATCTGAGCACATGCTCACTAGTTGAGCGATTCTCCTCCATCTTTTAGCTATAGAACTTGTTGGAGACTTTATATCTCTCAACTCGGGTATTTGCTTGAAATATTAACTTCAACTCCTGGAACATCTCATATGCTCCATGACGTTCAAAACATCTTTGAAGTCCCGATTCTAAGCCATTAAGCATGGTGCACTAAACTATCAAGTAGTCATCATATTGAGCTAGCCAAACGTTCATAACGTCTGCATCTGCTCCTGCAATAGGTCCGTCACCTAGCGGTGCATCAAGGACATAATTCTTCTGTGCAGCAATGAGTATAAACCTCAGATCACGGATCCAATCCGCATCATTGCTACTAACATCTTTCAACACAATTTTCTCTAGGAACTTATCAAAATAAACACAGGGAAGCAACAACGCAAGCTATTGATCTACAACATAATTTGCAAAATACTACTAGGACTAAGTTCATGATAAATTTAAGTTCAATTAATCATATTACTTAAGAACTCCCACTTAGATAGACATCCCTCTAATCCTCTAAGTGATTACGTGATCCAAATCAACTAAACCATGTCCAATCATCACGTGAGATGGAGTAGTTTCATTGGTGAACATCGCTATGTTGATCATATCTGCTATATGATTCACGCTCGACCTTTCGGTCTCTGTGTTCCGAGGCCATATCTGTATATGCTTGGCTCGTCAAGTATAAGCTGAGTATTCTGCGTGTGCAACTGTTTTGCACCCGTTGTATTTGAACGTAGAGCCTATCACACCCGATCATCATGTGGTGTCTCAGCACGAAGAACTTTCGCAATGGTGCATACTCAGGGAGAACACTTCTTGATAATTAGTGAGAGATCATCTTATAATGCTACCGTCAATCAAAGCAAGATAAGATGCATCAAAGATAAACATCACATGGAATCAATATAAGTGATATGATATGGCCATCATCATTTTGTGCTTGTGATCTCCATCTTCAAAGCACCGTCATGATCACCATTGTCACCGGCGCGACACCTTGATCTCCATCGTAGCATCGTTGTCGTCTCGCCAATCTTATGCTTCCACGACTATCGCTACCGCTTAGTGATAAAGTAAAGCATTACAGCGCGATTGCATTGCATACAATAAAGCGACAACCATATGGCTCCTGCCAGTTGCCGATAACTCGGTTACAAAACATGATCATCTCATACAATAAAATTTAGCATCATGTCTTGACCATATCACATCACAACATGCCCTGCAAAACCAAGTTAGACGTCCTCTACTTTGTTGTAGCAAGTTTTACGTGGCTGCTACGGGCTTAAGCAAGAACCAATCTTACCTACGCATCAAAACCACAACGATAGTTTGTCAAGTTGGTGATGTTTTAACCTTCGCAAGGACCGGGCATAGCCACACTCGGTTCAACTAAAGTTGGAGAAACTGTCACCCGCAAGCCACCTATGTGCAAAGCACGTCGGGAGAACCGGTCTCGCGTAAGCGTACGCGTAATGTCGGTCCGGGCCGCTTCATCCAACAATACCGCTGAACCAAAGTATGACATGCTGGTAAGCAGTATGACTTATATCGCCCACAACTCACTTGTGTTCTACTCGTGCATATAACATCAACATATAAAATCTAGCCTCGGATGACACTGTTTGGTTACGTAGTAATTTCAAAAAAATTCCTACGCACACGCAAGATCATGGTGATGCATAGCAACGAGAGGGGGAGAGTGTGATCTACGTACCCTTGTAGATCACAACGGAAGCGTTAACTTGGTTGATGTAGTCGTACGTCTCCACGGCCTGACCGATCAAGCACCGAAACTACAGCACCTCCGAGTTCTAGCACACGTTCAGCTCGATGACGATCCCCGGACTCCAATCCAGCAAAGTGTCGGGGAAGAGTTCCGTCAGCATGACGGCGTAGTGACGATCTTGATGTTCTACTGTCGCAGGGCTTCGCCTAAGCACCGCTACAATATTATCGAGGACTATGGTGGAAGGGGGCCCCGCACACGGCTAAGAATATGATCACGTGGATCAACTTGTGTCTATGGGGTGCCTCTTGCCTCCGTATATAAAGGATCCAAGGGGGGTGCGGCCGGCCCTAGTAGGAGGCGCGCAGGAGGAGTCCTACTCCTACCGGGAGTAGGACTCCCCTCCCTTTCCTTGTCCAAGTAGGAGAGGGGGGAGGAAGGGAGAGAGGAGAGGGGGCGCTGCCCCTCCCTCCTTGTCCAATTCGGACTAGGGGGAGAGGGGGCGCACGGCCTGCCCTGGCAGCCCCTCCTCTTCTCCACTTTAGGCCCATGAGGCCCATTAACCCCCCGGGGGGTTCCGGTAACCCCCCGGCGCTCCGGTTTTATCCGAAACATCCCCGGAACACTTCCGATGTCCGAATATAGCCGTCCAATATATCAATCTTTATGTCTCGGCCATTTCGAGACTCCTCGTCATGTCCGTGATCACATCCGGGACTCCGAACTAACTTCGGTACATCAAAACTCATAAACTCATAATATAACTATCATCGAAACCTTAAGCGTGCGGACCCTACGGGTTCGAGAACAATGTAGACATGACCGAGACACGTCTCCGGTCAATAACCAATAGCGGAACCTGGATGCTCATATTGGCTCCTACATATTCTACGAAGATCTTTATCGGTCAGACCGCATAACAACATACGTTGTTCCCTTTGTCATCGGTATGTTACTTGCCCGAGATTCGATCGTCGGTATCTCAATACCTAGTTCAATCTCGTTACCGGCAAGTCTCTTTACTCGTTCCGTAATACATCATCTCGCAAATAACTCATTAGTTGCAATGCTTGCAAGGCTTATGTGATGTGTATTACCGAGAGGGCCCAGAGATACCTCTCCGACAATCGGAGTGACAAATCCTAATCTCGAAATACGCCAACCCAACATGTACCTTTAGAGACACCTGTAGAGTACCTTTATAATCACCCATTTACGTTGTGACGTTTGGTAGCACACAAAGTGTTCCTCCGGCAAACGGGAGTTGCATAATCTCATAGTCATAGGAACATGTATAAGTCATGAAGAAAGCAATAGCAACATACTAAACGATCGGGTGCTAAGCTAATGGAATGGGTCATGTCAATCAGATCATTCACCTAATGATGTGATCCCGTTAATCAAATAACAACTCTTTGTCCATGGTTAGGAAACATAACCATCTTTGATTAACGAGCTAGTCAAGTAGAGGCATACTAGTGACACTCTGTTTGTCTATGTATTCACACATGTATTATGTTTCCGGTTAATACAATTCTAGCATGAATAATAAACATTTGTCATGATATAAGGAAATAAATAATAACTTTATTATTGCCTCTAGGGCATATTTCCTTCATCTATTTAGTTAATTCTTTTTGCAGATGATTAATAGATAAATTCCTCACGTCCAGAAATTTATTTTAGAATTTTTGGGGTTACAGATCTTGCGCTAGCTACAGATTACTACAGACTGTTCTGTTTTTGACAGATTCTGTTTTTCGTGTGTTGTTTGCTTATTTTGATGAATCTATGGCTAGTAAAATAGTTTATAATACATAGAGAAGTTGTAATACAGTAAGTTTAACACCCATATAAGTAAATAATGAGTTCATTACAGTACCTTGAAGTGGTCTTTTGTTTTCTTGCGCTAAGGGAGCTCACAAGTTTTCTATTTTGAGTTTTGTGTTGTGAAGTTTTCATGTTTTGGGTGAATTCTTTTGATGGATCATGGAACAAGGAGTGGCAAGAGCCTAAGCTTGGGGATACCCATGGCACCCCCAAGATAATCCAAGGACACCAAAAAGTTAAAGCTTGGGGATGCCCCGGAAGGCATCCCCTCTTTTCGTCCACTTCCATCGGTAATTTACTTGGAGCTATATTTTTATTCACCAACATGATATGTGTTTTGCTTGGAGCGTCTTGTATTATTTGTGTCTTTGTTTGCTAGTATACCACAATCATCCTTGCTGTACACACCTTTTGAGAGAGCCATACATGAATTAAATTTGATAGAATACTCTATGTGCTTCACTTATATCTTTTGAGCTAGATAACTTTGCTCTATGTGCTTCACTTATATCTTTTAAGCTAGATAATTTTGCTCTATGTGCTTCACTTATATCTTTTGAGTTAGATAATTTTGCTCTATGTGCTTCACTTAGATCTTTTAGAGCATGGTGGTGGATTCGTTTTAAAGAAACTATTGATCTCTCATGCTTCACTTAAATTAATTTGAGAGTCTCTTAATAGCATGGTAATTTGCCTAATGATAATCTGCTTGGTATTCAAGATTTGCGAAACTTTATTTTGAGTGTGTTGAATACTAAGAAAAGATTGAAGCATGATAATTGTTTTGAGATATGGAGGTGATAATATTAAAGTCATGCTAGTTGAGTAGTTGTGAATTTAAAGAATACTTGTGTTGAAGTTTGTGATTCCCATAGCATGCACGTATGGTGAACCGTTATGTGATGAAGTCGGAGCATGATTTATTTATTGATTGTCTTCCTTATGAGTGGCGGTCGGGGACGAGCGATGGTCTTTTTTTACTAATCTATCCCCCTAGGAGCATGCACGTAGTACTTTGCTTTGATAGCTTCTAAATTTTTGCAGTAAGTATATGAGTTCTTTATGACTAATGTTGAGTCCATGGATTATACGCACTCTCACCCTTCCATCCTTGCTAGCCTCTCTAATACCGCGCAACTTTCGCCAGTATCATACACCTACCATATACCTTCCTCAAAACAGCCACCATACCTACCTATTATGGCATTTCCATAGCCATTCCGAGATATATTGCCATGCAACTTTCCACCATCTAGTTAATCATGACACATTCATCATTGTCATATTGCATATCCCGGTACACCGCCGGATGCATTCACATAGAGTCATATTTTGTTCTAAGTATCGAATTGTAATTGTTGAGTTGTAAGAAAAATAAAAGTGTGATGATCATCATTATTAGAGCATTGTCCCAGTGAGGAAAGAATGATGGAGACTATGATTCCCCCACAAGTCGGGATGAGACTCCGGACAAAAAAAAAGAGGCCAAAGAATCCCAAATAAAAAAAAGGAGAAAGGCCATATAAAAAATATAAAAAATGAGAGAAAAAGAGAGAAGGGACAATGTTACTATCCTTTTACCACACTTGTGCTTCAAAGTAGCACCATGATCTTCATAGTAGAGAGTCTCTCATGTTATCACTTTCATATACTAGTGGGAATCTTTCATTTTAGAACTTGGCTTGTATATTCCAATGATGGGCTTCCTCAAATTGCCCTAGGTCTTCATGAGCAAGCAAGTTGGATGCACACCCACTAGTTTCTTTTGTTGAGCTTTCATATATTTATAGCTCTAGTGCATCCGTTGCATGGCAATCCCTACTCACTCACATTGATATCTATTAATGGGCATCTCCATAGCCCGTTGATACGCCTAGTTGATGTGAGACTATCTTCTCCCTTTTTGTCTTCTCCACAACCACTATTCTATTCCACCTATAGTGCTATATCCATGGCTCATGCTCATGTATTGCGTGAAGATTGAAAAAGTTTTGAAAAAGTTAAGAGTATGAAACAATTGCTTGGCTTGTCATCGGGGTTGTGCATGATTTAAATACTTTGTGTGGGGAAGATGGAGCATAGCCAGACTATATGATTTTGTAGGGATAACTTTCTTTAGCCATGTTATTTTGAGAAGACATAATTGCTTTGTTAGTATGCTTGAAGTATTATTATTTTCTATGTCAATATAAACCTTTGTCTTGAATCTTTCTAATCTGAATATTCATACCACAATTAAGAAGATTTGCATTGAAATTATGCCAAGTAGAACTCCGCATCAAAAATTCTCTTTTTATCATTTACCTACTCGAGGACGAGCAGGAATTAAGCTTGGGGATGTCTGATACGTCTCCAACGTATCTATAATTTCTGATTGCTCCATGCTATATTATCTACTGTTTTGGACTATATTGGGCTTTATTTTCCTCTTTTATATTATTTTTGGGACTAACCTATTAACCGGAGGCCCAGCCTAGAATTGTTGCTTTTTACCTATTTCAGTGTTTCAAAGAAACGGAATATCAAACGGAGTCCAAACGGAACAAAATCTTCGGGAACGTGATTTTCTGACCGAACGTGATCCAGGAGACTTGGACCCTGCTCCAAGGAACAAAAGAGGCGGTCACGAAGGTGGGGGCGCCCCTCCCTCCCTAGGGCGCGCCCCCTGCCTCGTGGGCCCCTCGTTGCTCCTACGGCGTACTTCTTCCTCCTATATATACACACGTACCCCCAAGCGATCAGAACAGGAGCCAAAAACATAATTCCACCGCCGCAACTTTCTGTATACATGAGATCCCATCTTGGGGCCTGTTCCGGAGCTCCGCCGGAACAGGGCCGTCATCACGGAGGGCTTCTACATCATCATAGCCTCTCCGATGAAGTGTGAGTAGTTTACTTCAGACCTTCGGGTCCATAGTTAGTAGCTAGATGGCTTCTTCTCTCTCTTTGAATCTCAATACAAAGTTCTCCCCCTCTCTCGTGGAGATCTATTCGATGTAATCTTCTTTTTGCGGTGTGTTTGTTGAGACCGATGAATTATGGATTTATGATCAAGTCTATCTATGAATAATATTTGAATCTTCTCTGAATTATTTTATACATGATTGGTTATCTTTGCAAGTCTCTTCGAATTATCCGTTTGGTTTGGCCAACTAGATTGGTAGTTCTTGCCATGGGAGAAGTGCTTAGCTTTGGGTTCGATCTTGCGGTGTCCTTAGCCAGTGACAGAAGGGGCAGCAAGGCACGTATTGTATCGTTGCCATCGAGGATAACAAGATGGGATTTATTTCATATTGCATGAATTTATCTCTCTACATCGTGTCATCTTGCTTAAGGCGTTACTCTGTTTTTAACTTAATACTCTAGATGCATGTTAGATAGCGGTCGATGAGTGGAGTAATAGTAGTAGATGCAGAATCGTTTCGATCTACTTGTCACGGATGTGATGCCTATATACATGATCATGCTTAGATATTCTCATAATTATGCACAATTCTATAAGTTGCTCAATAGTAATTTGTTCATCCACCGTAGAATACTTATGCTCTTGAGAGAAGCCACTAGTGAAACCTATGGCCCTCGGGTCTATTCTCATCATATCAATCTCCATCACTTTTATATTGTTTTGCTATTTACTTTGCCTTTACTTTTTACTTTGCATCTTTATATCAAAAATACCAAAAATATTCTATCTATCAGATATCACTTTCGTAAGTGACCGTGAAGGGCTTGACAACCCCTAATCGCGTTGGTTGCGAGTAGCTATCGCTTTGTGCAGGTACGAGGGACTTGAGCGTGGGCTCCTACTGGATTGATACCTTGGTTCTCAAAAACTGAGGGAAATACTTACGCTACTCTGTTGCATCATCCCTTCCTCTTCGGGGAAAACCTACGCAAGCTCAAGACGTAGCACGACTCGACAAGGACAAGGGAGCAGCCCGCCGACAGAGGAAGACCATGCTCCATCACCTCCATTAGGCGAACCAAAACTGGACCCCATCCGTCTCTACCCCCGAAGAAGGCACCCCTGCCTTCCGTCCTGGATTGGAGGACACCACGCCGTCGACAAGCAGACCCACTCACCCCGAGTGGAAGGAACAATAGGTTGTCAAGGAAAGACTGAGAGCACAGCTACCTCACCGAGCAAGCGACACCCCATACTTCGACACGGCCGGCGGCAACTTCGTCGAGGTACCAACATAACCGGCTCATCTTTTTCGTAGGCGATATTAAATGCGTAGACCTCTTTTTATTCGCATCATGAAGCTTGCAAGCAAAATTGTACTTTTTTCACTCGCCGGAGGAATGCCGCCGGTTTGCTTGGGTTTAGTGCATATAAAAAAATCAGCGGCGATGAGAGTGATTGCATATGGCATTCCCGCCGACTATACCTTTGAGTATTTTTCGCATTGGAGAAGATACTGCCATCAAATGCGTGCGGGTGTTTGCGAAAACAATGATCCGGATTTTTGGCCCGGAGTATCTTTGAGCTCCAAATGAGGAGGACACAAAGAAGTTGATGGCGATGAATGAAGGGGGTGGCCATGTATGCTTGGGAGTATTGATTGCGTGCATTAGAGGTGGAAGAACTGCCCAGTGATTTGGGCAGGGTAGTACACTGGCCACAAAACATAAACCTACCATTGTGCTTGAAGCTATGGCTTCAAGCAATTTATAGATTTGGCATTACTTCTTTGGTTTGCCGGGGTGTCTCAATGATATCAATGTCTTACATCGATCTCATCTTTTTGCTCGACTAGCTAGTGGAAAATCTCCAACTTGCAACTATCCCGTCAATGGCCATGACTATATCATGGGGTACTATCTCGTCGACGGTATTTAGCCTACATGGTCAATATTCGTGAAGACCATTAGTAACTCTAAAACCAAGAAGCACATTTTTTGCCAAAGCACAAGAAGCATGCTCAAAAGATATTGAGAGGGCATTTGGTGTGTTGCAAGCTTGGTTTGCAATTGTCTAAAGTTCCGCTCACTTCTGGGATAAGAAATCTCCCCAAAACATCAGGACTGCATGTGTAAGTTTACGCAACATGATCATCGAGGATGAGAGGAATTTGAAATTAGAATTTTATTATGATAATGTTGGTAGCCGTGTGAAGCCTGCCAGGGATGCATATGAGATCGATGCATTTTTTGGCACCTATCAAAAGATTGGGAACAATGCTTCACACTACTAGCTCCGTGATGATCGTGTTGAGTATTAGTGGCAACTCTATGAGAGATGGACTCCTATTTTAATTTAATTAATTTCATATGTCTTTGTGTGTGATTGGAATAATTTTGTTCTTGTATTAATTATTCAAATTTGAACATTTATGTTTATATGTTTAGTTTGTATTATGATTCTATTAGGTTTATATTGTTGAAAATCAAGAATTTGCAAAGCTCCCGAAAATTTGCGGTACCACGAGGCCTCCGGCGCGGAACAGATCCTGTAAACTCGTCCCGCAAATGTTTTGTGGGACGGATTTACCGGATCTGCTCCACCCTAGGCCTCGCGGAACCGCAAATTTTTTTTTACAGTCGGCCCTTAAACGATATTTGTGGGACGAGGTTTTACCGGATCTGTTCCACCGTAGGCCTCGCGGTACCGTAATATTTTTCACAGTCGGCCCTTAAACTATATTTGTAGGACAAGGTTTTACCGGATCTGTTCCACTGTAGGCCTTGCAGTACCGCAATATTTTTTACAGTCGGCCCTTAAATGATATTTGCCGAACACGGTTTTTACCGGATCTGCTAGAGATGCTCTTAAACTATTACCAATTGGATCCCGCAAAAAAAAAAACCATTCCCAATTGTGTGATGTCCCTTTTGTAGAAAAAGAAGCACTAATTTATCTCCTGACAAGAAAAATTAATTGTTCGGTTGGTTGTGAAGATACTTGTTAAAGAACTTTAGAAGAAAATACACGGTAGCAAAATGTTTCAAAGATTATTGTGCTTTAGAGTAGTCATACACCAACCTCAACCCCATGTTGAGAATGATGTAAACATTATAAAGATAATTAATATTGGGTTTGTTCTTTCATGCTATTTCAAAAACTGACGTGGGTGTGACTCTCAATGACTCATAATTGTTTCACAATGGCTCGATGTTTGTAAACCCGTCCTGGATTTGAACTCTAAAGACTTATAAATTGAGTTGTTTTCATGCACTGAGTTCAGGTGTCATTCCAACTTGAAGATTGTTACTCCCTCCGTCCCATAATATAAGATCATTTTTGACACTATCATAATGTCAAACATGATGTTATATTATAGGACATAGGGAGTACTTCGTTAGATCGGCTTTCAAAGAACAGTCGATGTCGTGTACTCCATCTTACCACGATAAGTATTTTTGGAACAGAGGGAGAGTATTTATTTCTTGCCGGAAGAATCTAAATGATTTTAGACAACAATGCGGGATACGACTCTTTGTACGCTAGCAGCATGCAAGTCGCTCAAATTATAGATCAGGAAGAGGGGCATCAAGGGGGTCCAGTTAGACACTCTCTGAGATCCAAATCTGAATCCATAATGTCCTTTTTATCAGATATGCTTGCCCATACGCACCAATCACAGATGGAGAAGCATATCTGCATATGGACATTGTTTAGCCACAAGTCTGTCTGCGGTAAATTCAGGTTTCATTCTTCACGTGTGTGTTAATCAGAAAATATAGTTAGAACATGATGGGTTTATCTGAGTCAAATTGACTTGTTTTATGGTTGTTTAACATACACATCATTATTATCAGTATTTGTTCCGTCTGAAGAAAACAAATGATTTGGTCAAACTGTCTGTTCAAGTGTCCATGACTGAGTTTTTTTTTCTAAACCACCACATATATTAATTACGACGCCGCTAACTGCCACACGTGTGGCATATACGACATGCGCCCACACACCATGTGTGGTGTGAGTAGGAGGCAGCCCACACGGGCTGTGTGTGGGCGGACATTGGAATTGCCCACACGTGTGGACGCGACTACTTCGTGCCACACGCCCAACAAATACTACTCATCTTCACCTCGTGCGTGTGGCACGAAGCAAAAAATGCCCACACGTCCTGACGCAGCTACGTTAGATACCCCGCGGGATGACTATTTAGTTGCCATCCTGGTTGGCAGATGTAGTTATCCGGAATGGCAAGTGTAGTTGTAAAAGCATGACAATTCTATCTGTTTTGGTTAATTATAGTTGCCATGTCTAATTTATGGTAGTTGCCGCGTGTAATCAAACCGTAGTTGCCGTGTGTGATTAACTACTTGCCACATATGGTCAAAACAGTAGTTGCCATGTGTGTTTACCTAGTTGCCACGTGTGGTCAAATCATAGTTGACATGTATTGTTAACCACAGTTGCCATGTGTGTTTATCTGGTTGCCACGTACGCGCAATTGCAGTTGCCGTGTAGCAAAGAATCACAGTTGCCATATGTGTGTACCGAGTTGCCACGTTCGCGTAACTGCAGTTGCCGTGTAGCAGAGAATCACAGTTGCCGTGTGTGTGTACCGAGTTGCCACGTTCGCGTAATTGCAGTTGCCGTCCACAACATAGGAGTGTCGTGTGGGCGAAAAGCAGCTCGCCCACACGCGCATGACCTAGGTGGTGGCTGTGTGGGCAGAAACTAGTTCACCCACACAAAGCAGCTGACAAACAGCGTGGTGCGGGCGTGTGGGCAAACTTTCCAACGCCCACACACCAGTCTCATCCTACGTGGCATAAAAAATCAACCTTTTCGTGCCAAGATTCGTGCAAAAGGCACTGGACGACGATCCAGGCGTGTGGGCGAGTTGGGGAACGCCCACACATGTGGGCGTTAGACTTTTCGATTAATTAACCTGTCAAACATGGTATGCTGTCACGTATAATGTATGGTGTACCTACACCTGAACCGGCGCACCTGGATGTAGTTAGGATAGATAGAGATAGGTTATTTCTTTCTCTTCAAGTTCTATCCTCTTCCTGAATATGTCCCTCTCATGTGTAATCCAAACTGCATTGTATGTGCTGTATGGGAGGTGCGCCCCACTATATTAACATGAACCCGTCGGCCTCAACAGGCTAAGACGTTTCCAGCTATCGCACATGGTAGTCAGAACTGTCCTTTTCCCATCTAAGCTTCCTGCAAACTCCATCTAGCCCTAGCCATGTCTTCCTCCTCCGGCGCCTCCCGAACCAGCCTCAATGGCCAGGTTACCGAGAAGCTGACACGCACAAACTATGTGCTATGGCGCACGTAGGTCATCCCCCAGCTGCGTGGCGTCGGTGTCTTCGGCTACGTCGAGGGCACCCAGCCGGAGCCGGCGAAACTCCTCGTCACCACCAAGGATGGCAAGAAAACTTCATCGCCCAACCCTCTCCACCCAATCTGGGTCAGGGAGGATCAGCAGGTCCGTGGGTATCTGCTGAACAATCTAACGCACGAGGTTCTGCTCACGGTGACCACGGTCACCACCTCGGGTGCGCTCTGGACGACACTCGCTGGTATGTTCTCGCCCCAATATGCAAGCCACATAAACAACATCAAAACATCCCTCATCAACACACAGAAGGGGAACCTCTCCGTCGCCTCCTACTTCGCCGCCATGCGCAGCTACGCCGACGAGCTAGCCGCCGCGGGCAAGGCGATCCCCGACGATGAACTCGCCTCCTACATCATCCATGGGCTCGACGCCGACTATCAGCCCCTGGTCTCTGCCCTCGACGCTCGCGTGACCGCGGTAACCCTTGATGAGCTCTTTGCCATGCTATCCAACTTCGATCAGCGCATCGCTCAATTGCACGGGTCCGGCGGCGGTGGCTTCAAATCATCCGCCAACGTGGCTACTCGCGGGCAGGGGGGCTCCCAATCGTGTGGCCCCTCTCGAAACAAGGGCAGGTCCGGCGGCGGCAACCATGGCGTCACGCCACCCCTCTCTGGTGGTCGCGGTCGTCGTGGACGCGGCGCTGGTGGCGGCGGCAGAAACCGCTCGGACACCCCCCCGGTGCTAGATCTGCGGCAAGCCCGGGCACACAGCAAAGGATTGATGGTACCAGTATGAGGAGGGCGACTACGACTCTCAAGATGACAAAAAAGTCGCTGCGGCTGCCGATGGCTCCTATGGTGTCGACACGAACTGGTACGTCGACAGCGGAGCCACCAACCACATCACCAACGAGCTCGAGAAAGTAACCATGAAGGAGAAGTACCGCGGCAAGGATCAAATTCACACGCCAACGGAGAAGGTATGAGTATACGTCACTTTGGTCACTCAATATTTCGTACCCCTCGTCGCAACATTCATCTTAGAATATTTTTGCATGTTCCTAGTGCCAACAAGAGTCTTCTTTCTATCCATAGAATTGCCCTTGATAATCATGTCTTTCTAGAATTTCACCCTTACTTCTTTTTGATTAAGGATCAGGCAACGAGGACAACTCTCTATCGAGGTAGATGTGTCGGAGGCCTCTATCCGTTGATTCCGGAGTTTAGAAGACCAAATAAACAAGCTTGTGGTGCTATCAAGTTTTCGTCCACATGATGGCATGATCGTTTAGGACATGCTTCTTTTTCTTTAGTTGAAAGATTGCTTAGGAAAAATAAGCTCCCGTTTGTTGGTGAGCGTCATAATGAGACAATTTGTGATTCATGTCAGAGAGCTAAAAGTCATCAGTTACCTTACCCAGTTTCTACCAGTGTTTCTATCAAACCATTACAATTGATTTTCTCTGATGTGTGGGGCCCTGCTCGTAGTTCTGTTGGTAGACACACCTATTATGTTAGTTTCATTGATGACTACAGTAAATTTTCTTGGATCTATCTTTTAAAGAAAATCTGATGTGTTTCAAGTTTTCAAAAACTTTCAAGCTCTCGTTGAACAAAAATTTGACAGCAAAATCATCGCTGTCCAATCTGATTGGGGTGGGGAGTACGAAAAATTGAACTCCTTCTTCCAAACACTCGGTGTCTCACATCACGTGTCGTGCCCTCATGCTCACCAGCAAAATGGGTCAGCCGAACGTAAGCATCGGCACATTGTTGAAGTTGGCCTTGCTCTTCTAGCAGGCACCTCAATTGCCCCTTAAATTTTGGGATGAAGTGTTTCTCACTCCCGTTCATATCATCAACATGCTACCTAGTCGTGTCATCAACAATGAAACTTCGGTAGAACGGCTTCTCCACACCAAACCATACTATAAGTCTCTTCGTGTTTTTGGGTGTGCATGTTGGCCCAACCTTCGTCACTAAAATAACCGCAAGCTCATGTTTCGATCAAAACCGTGCGTGTTCCTTGGCTACAGTGCTCAGCATAAATGGGTCAAGTGCCTAGATGTCTCCACGGGCCGGGTGTACATCTCCCGTGATGTGGTTCTTGATGAAACTAAATTTCCATTCGCTGATCTCCACCCCAATGTTGGTGCACTTGTTCGAGAAGAAATTCTTCTCTTGCCTCCTCACCTCACTAGTTTTGATCAAGGGGGACAAAATATTGATGATCATTTGTTGACTAACTCATCTAATGGCATGCATGAGCTCTGTGTTGATGAAACAGGAGAAAACTGCGAAGAAAATAATCAAAATGGTGAAAAACTTGGGCTATATCCCATGTGTCCCGTGGCAGGAGCCAGCGCGGCAGGAGACAGATCCTCCTCGGGATCCGTAGCGTCACAGGAGATCGGATCCTCCTCGGGATCCGGTGGCGCAGATGAGACAGGCGCGTGCGCGTGCGCTGCTGCGCCGGATTTGTGCGTCTCCGCGCCCGACACGCGGGTCCCTCCAGGCGGCACACGGTACGGCGCCCGTCCCGTCACGTACACGCGGCGTGACCTCACGCAGCCCAGTGCGGACGCGGACCCAGGAGCTGGCCCCACCATTGTCGACCGGCCGACTGGCGCGCGGACCCGAGCCACAGGGCCATCATTGCGCAATGATGAGCGAGCTCGCGGCTCGGGATCTTCTGCACCAACCCTGGACGTGGTACTTCAGCCACCAGCCACAGAAGATCCGGCCAACTCTGCGCCGACTGGAGCTGCTGCTGGGTCTGCAGCAAGATCTCCCTCGGGATCCGTTGCTGATGCGCCTATGCAGCCCACTGGATCCTGTGTGGCTGCGGATTCTGCTGCTCCACCATCATGACGAACACGGCTACAACAAGGGGTAACTCAGCTTTTAAATTACAAACATGTAACCAAATGTGGTTTGGTCTGTTCCACAGGAGAGCCAGATGAGCCAAAGACCCTTGATGCAGCACTTCGTGATGATAAGTGGAAGAAGGCAATGAATGAAGAATACATGGCACTGAAGAAAAATAAAACGTGGCACTTGGTTCCTCCACAGCAAGGTAAAATTTTGATTGATTGCAAGTGGGTTTTCATAATTAAGAGGAGATTTGATGGAACCACCGATTGCTATAAGTCTAGACTCGTTGCAAAAGGTTTCAAACAGCGATATGGCATAGACTATGAGGATACGTTTAGTCCTGTGGTAAAAGCAGCTACTATTCGTCTTGTTTTGTCCATTGTTGTTTCCAGAGGATGGAGTCTCAGGCAGCTTGATGTACATAACGCGTTTCTTCATGGTGTTCTGGAAGAGGAAGTGTACATGAAACAACCTCCTGGGTTTGAGAGTAAGAAAACTCCCTCCTATGTGTGCAAACTTGATAAAGCTATATATGGATTAAAACAAGCTCCAAGGGCGAGGTACTCTTGTCTCTGTCACAAGATACACTTGGATTTGTTCCTTCTAAGTCAGACACATCATTGTTCATTTATAACAGATCCAATACATGCATCTTTGTTCTCATCTATGTTGATGATATAATTGTGACCAGCTCATCTGATGAAGCAATCATAGGACACTTAAAAGACTTGAGTGTAGATTTTGCATTAAAGGATCTTGGAGACTTGCACTATTTTCTTGGGATTGAGGTAAAGAAGCATCCGGATGGACTTCATCGCTCTCAGACTAGGTATGCAACTGATCTGGTTAAAAAGGCAGGACTACAAGGTTGTAAACCATCTCTCACTCCATTATCCAGCTCAGAAAAGTTGTCCCTTGCAGAAGCTAAACCCTTGAGTCGGGAAGATAGCACAAAATATAGAAGCCTAGTATGAGCTCTTCAGTATCTAACTCTTACCAGGCCTGATCTTTCATTTGTTCTCAACAAAGTCTGTCAGTTTTTGCATGCACCTACCACTGTTCACTTGACAGCTACCAAACACATAGTCAGATATGTTAAACATACTCTAGGTATATGTCTAAATTTCAGCAAGTCATCCTCTACTCTTGTCAGTGTTTTTTATGACTCTGATTGGGCAGGCTGCCTAGATGACAGGCGCTCAACAGGTGGCTTTGCAGTATTTTTTTGACCTAACTTGATATCATGGTGTGCACGCAAACAGACTACTGTATCCAGGTCAAGCACTGAGGCAGAGTACAAACCATTAGCAAATGCCACAACTGAAATCATATGGTTCAGTCTATGTTGAAAGAGCTTGATGTGAAGAGCAAACAAGCTCCATGCTTGTGGTGTGACAACCTTGGTGCTACTTATCTTTCTGCTAATCATGTATTCCATGCTAGGACAAAGCATATAGAGATAGACTTCCATTTTGTAAGAGAGAGAGAGAGTTGCTCAAAAGCAACTTGACATTCGGCTTGTGCATTCAAAAGATCAGATTGCAGATGGATTCACAAAACCTTTGCCCACAAGGAGTTTTGAAGACTTCAAGCATAATCTCAACTTGATGAAGTTGTGATTAAGGGAGGGTGTCAAACATGGTATGCTATCACGTATAATGTATGGCGTACCTACACCTGAACCGGCGCACCTGGAGGTGGTTAGGATAGATAGAGATAGGTTATTTCTTTCTCTTCAAGTTCTATCTTCTCCCTGAATATCTCCCTCTCTCATGTGTAATCCAAACTGCATTGTATGCGCTTTATGGGAGGTGCGCCCCACTATATTAACATGAACCCGTCGGCCTCAACAGGCTAAGATGTTTTCAGCTATCGCACATAACCAACATAGTTATTACAATCACTCGTTACAAAATTCACCACACAGGGTGGAACATCATTAACAAGAATACCATCTGATCTATTGTCAAGACTATACTTAGCAATGAGATGAGCCACCCTGTGTATAGGCTGAACGATTAATCTTTGAAATTTTGAACCCTGTAATAAATTTAACAAGAAACCTTAATGGCAGGTTTACCTTTTGGGAACTTTATTACTAATAGTGTTGACGATTATTGTATGTTGAAACAGGTTCTTGTATGGTGCAGTGAACCTATAGACTGTAGAAAGTTTCAATACATTTGCTTGTAATTGTACTTGCAGCTTCTATGGAAAACAAAACAGTGCTACAATCTGACAAGAACCCATTGCAAAAAAAGAAAAAATCTTACAATTAGAACAAGAACTACAAGTTTGCCGGGAATGGAAAGGGAAAGCAAAACAGAGGCAGATGTTGTAGGTTGCCAATAAAAGGATTAAGAAGATCCATGGCAAGACTGCCCAAACTGAAATTATGCACAAAGGACTAGAGTAACAGAGGTCGTGCTGTATTATTTATCACACGAGTTTTTTTATGTTAATAAAAAGTCGTTCAGGTTTATAAGGAGACTAAGCAAGTAAGCATGACATGAGTTGCATGGCTGGGCCAGCATACCATCAGTCCATCACAGTTGAGCAATCTGAGATCAGAGCCGTGCAGCTGCTAGCTCATTCACTGCACGGTCGTTCGCGATGAATTCCCCACCACACAGGATTTTGCCCGGCGAGCTACTCTTGAGACTCAGTTCTTGGTCTTGTTGTGTTTGTGTTGAATATTGTGTATGAGTTGGGTTACATTTAGACTTGGTGTTGTAGTGTAGGTAGGATATATGTAGTGTTGGAGGCGGACATGTTGTATCCTTGACCTCTTATATATGAGGAGGCATCCCATGTTGTAACCCATGACGACTAGACAGCGACAGGCTCGCAAGGGGTGCCGGCGTCCGGGTGGCCGGTGTTGCGGTATCTCGGGAAGTAGCGTCGGTAGTCATTGCCCCGGGAGTAGGCGAGTTCGCCTAACCTCGTTGCATGCAGTGAAGAACAGGATTACAGGAGGCAGCAAGCAGGGAGTTCATGGTTTCCTGTTGCATTTTCTATGATATGTATTTTTCCCCATTCATCTGTGCTGTGGCAACGTGATGTGGTCCTCTGCGACCGAGAATGGGCTGGCGGCTGCAGGGGAGGAGCAGATACGGCTAACGGCTGTGATCTCTGCACTGCTGACCCGTGCTGGCATGTTTGGTCTCCTTCTGAACCGCAACAATTTTTTATTAGCAGCAAAAATCGTGTGTTATAAATGATACACCACGACATCCATTACTCGTTCTTTTAGGATACTTTCAGTTTGGGTACAGTCTTGCAATGGATCTTCCTTCTTGAGCCTGGAGAAATTGTTTGCTTTCTTTGGAAAGTAAAAAACTGTAGTTTCTTGTTGTTCTTGTCAGATTTTAACAGTGGTTCATTTTCAACGAACAGCAGATTTGAACAAGTGCCTAGCAACAAGTACAGAATGTAGTAGATGCATGCATCTTACTAGAAAGAACATGGACTGATC
>NC_041384.1:698380552-698383237 GCF_002162155.2 Triticum dicoccoides
CTCTCTCTCTCTCTCTCATTATACCATCTTAGTTGCAGTGGAAACTCCAAAACGCGCCAAGGCAGGTACAGTTACAAGTTAATGTACTGAAACTTTCAACGGTGTCTAGACAGTAGACACAATATACAAGAACCTGGCTTCAACATGCAAGAATCATAAGCCCTATTTAAATTCCAAAAAGGTACACCTGCCATTAATGTTTCTTGTGCACACTTTCAGTTGCTAGCTAGCTGGTTGGGATCCTTTTCTAATTATTATAGATTTATAGTGTTCCCTATCTGTTGTCAAACTATCACGGCGCTTAATATAGATGACACTGGATCTGGTATACTGATTCTTATAGTCCAGCAACTTCCTTATATTGTTTGTTCTCTTTGGCTTTTGTGCAGTAACATGGGCACCCTGCCTGAAGATGTTTCTATTGATATACTCTGAAGATGCTTCTGTGCAGTAATTCAGTAGAACAGCTGCAACAGTGTATCTGAGATCATTTCCATCAGCAGTCCAGGTTCACTGAGGTTGTTCTATTCATGCAAACTTAAGCCTACAATAATTTACTGCTGATACTATATACTAGTGGGGACTAGTAAGCAGGATTTAGCTTGTCGGAGACCTCGGAATGGACTTTGTTTTCATAAATAGACTGACAGATACATGTCCAGATCCAACAGACTGGCAGTTTGATTGTTCAGTCAGTACAGGTTCTGAAATTCATGATGCTTGTGAAATTCAGGCAAACACCAACCACAAGAATGAAATAAAGGATGACATAAAGAAGATTCAGGGAACCACGTCGTGTTCTGACTGCGATTTCAGATCAGAACACTCGTGCAGCGGCAGAGCAGGATGAAACCTTAATTTACCGTCAGACCGGCCCGTGTCTATAAACAAACAATGTCCAGATGCTTGCATTTTCCATCTGCAGTGTGGGAGTATGGGCAAGCAAATCTGATGAAAACAAGTGCTGGGTTCAGATTTGGGTCCCAAGGAGTATCTAACTGGACCCCTTTCTCATCCCTGGCATGGAATTGAAGCAACTAGCATGCTGCTAGCCTGCAAGCGGTTGTATCATGTGCCTGCCCCTGCTGTCTAAATCATTCAGATCCTTCCAGCAAGTAACCATGCAGTGCAGAACATAACAGGATATTGAGAAACCATGGACGACACAACGAACCCAATATTGATTCCGACGATAACACCGGCTGCCTGCCTCATTTTCATCTGTTTCTGGACAACATGGGACTGGGGTTGGCATGTGACTAGCCAATAATGTAGCGCAACATTCCTGCAAATATTTTGCTGCCACCTCTGTTCTTCTCAAGTTTTGTAAACAAGTATCTTCGCAACCAAACGGAAAATTTTCTTGTTGGGAGAAGCACGTGTAAGCAACAACTTGCTGCCAATTTGCTAGCACAATGGAACCAAACTTATTCTCAAAGAGGAACTGAACTTATAGTTAAGAAGGAACTGTTTTTTAAAGGAACCTTTTATGGATTTCCGGCCATGTGTCTCTCTCGGAAACGAGAAAAGTTTGACTTCTAGCTTTTGCATCGGAGATGCGCACAACGTACATGTAGACACATGCAAACCGGAAACAAACTCGGTAAAAGTTTTAGTTACTAGAAAAACAAGAAAAAAAAACCTCATGGTGCCACTCGAAGGTTCACGATGGCAAAATGCGGAGACTAAAGCCCTGTTCGGTTCCACTCCACTCCCTCGACTCCGCTCCCAGCGTGGAGCAGGCTGTAGCTCGTTTTCACAGAGCGGCTCAAGCCCAGCTCCACAGCTCCACGGAGTGGAGTGGGGCGGAGTGATTCCAAACAGGGCTTAAATCGCCAACGATGATGAGAGGTGGAGCCAGTGTTATGCCGTTGGGTTCAAGTGGGTATTGCTTAGCTATGAATCCAGATATCCAATAAAAATCACGCTTGAACCCGTCAAATCCCAATGCGCAAGCCATGTCTACGGATGCTTCAAACCTCTCGTCACACGATCCCTCCACCAACTCAGCAATCTCCTCATCTTTGGTCTCCCCTCTTCATCCGTCTGGCCGACGCAAGACACCAGCAGCAAACCAATAATGGCAACCGGCAAGCGTGAAGTGAGATCACGTCAGCACATCTTCTCCCTCTTATTTCTACCTGCTATGTTTTCTTTGAGAGTTTGAGTGTTATAGTGTTGCTAGTGGTATAAATTATACTTTACATTTAATTAGTTAGTTTATACCAAACCATCACAAAAGTCAATGAGAGGCCAAATTTTCAGGCTTCACCCAGGGAGGACTAAGTGTATATATGTTGCGTGAAGATGAGACCAACTACTTTTGCCGATCAATTGGAGTATACAAGTAATCGACTTCCTTAACCCATCAAAAAGTCACGGTTGAACCCATTGACTCCCCAACCGCACTAGTCAAAAGGCTTTTGGCCCATATTCAATGCAAGAATAAATGGTTAGTAACTAAATTCCATCGGAGTCCTCCTTTCCAACGCGGGGGCAGTGGCGGACCTCCCGGCTACCTGGGGCGGCTGCCCGGGCTCTGCCATGGACTCTAGCTTAAACAATAGCAGTAAATGTACAAATAACCATCATTTTATTGGGGCAACCAACTGACAGACTAGAACGTAGTGTACATTGCCCAGGCTCTACAGCCAAGCTGGCTCCGCCACTGGCTGGGGGCAATTG
>NC_041384.1:698383483-698384626 GCF_002162155.2 Triticum dicoccoides
CACTGTTTATAGTCCACCCAGGCCTTCAGGGATGAGATGGTGCTCCTCTCTCGTGGCTCCAGCCGCCTAGGCGAGACCCCTGCCGGCTTCACTTTCCAAACACACTTGGTTTTCGCCGTTGCCTCGGAGGTTGATCAGCAACAAAGTGATTCCTGGCTGAAAGAAACAGAAAAGAAGAAGGTTAGTCGGTGGGATTGTTGTTGGCTATGATGATGAGCGGGTGTCGGTCTGCTTACGGATTTTTTTCGCAAAATGTGCATAGGCGAAAATCATGTTGTTGGTGCCACTAAACTTGGTGTTTAGAACTTTGGTTTCCATCAGTGGGGAAAATAGTAAAATATGTAGATATGAGGTGGGCAAACAATAAAAATCCCACCGAAGCCCTCCGAATGTTCTTAACTTCACACTTCTTTCCAACACATAGCACCACCACTGTTTTATAATCTTGGTGTGAGATGGTATCAGATTGTACAATAGCTAGTTCATACTCAAGTTCTTAGTGGAAACATTTCCTAGCTCCGCCCCTGGAGAGAACACGAGTCCCTCACAAGTGTCAACATTGTTGGGCACGAATCTCAGCTTCATGTATGATCTTCTTAACTGGTCTTGTATACCTCAGATCTCGGGTCCCAACAATGTTGGTATATCAAATCCTCAGCCAAACAAAGCAACGCCTTGTGATAGTGAATTTTGTTTAACACGATTATATGGTCAATATGATGCCTTTGCGCATATACCAAAGCTGCATGTTTTAGATTGGAATGTCGCATTGGCACAACGTTGCATACACTGAATTGACAAAAATGTTGAACTGTTTTGGTGCAAATTCCATCTGAAGGTGTCTAGGTAGTCTTTGCAACGGGATATTCCAAAGGCAATCATAAAGTTATACCATGCGATCAAATTTTGGGAGATAAGAACCCGGGGAAATATGATGTTGGCTAAGTGTGGTTCCCAAACTAAATATTCTACAAGAATCTCATTTGAGATCAAAACATGGAACATCTGAATCTAAAAATATCATGATTCTCTCTCATAAAACCAACCGAGAACATTGTTCCAAAATGGAAATGTGTGCACTCCATTTTTATATAAATATGTTTTTACAATACCAAAAGCTAGTCAAGACGACGAGAATGCACA
>NC_041384.1:698384908-698387565 GCF_002162155.2 Triticum dicoccoides
CCGATGGCTGTCGAGCATCTCGTATGGCACAACACAGTTGTACGGTGGCCACTGCATCGATGACTGAATCATACAGATTTGCAAAGGCCACGAGGCATTTCATGTCCTACAGACTGAACACTACAACAACTCAACTCTGAAAGAGCAAAAGAGGTGCACAGTTAGACATCACACTGACATAGGTTCACTTGGATGTACAGAGAGAGCAGCACCTTGCCATGAAGGCGTGCAGCAGTAAATTAATTATAACAAACAAACGGGACATTTATGAATTTTGCAAGGTCGATATTTATCGCTATTACCTGTGTTTTTAGCTCATCAGATTGTAGTACCATCTCCGCAACGGTCTTCAATGTCTGCAATGATAAGAAACTTTCAACTGCAAGCTTCTGGCAATGAATGCAAACTAATGAAACACAAGTCCCTGCCGACCAGAAGATCCACTGGAGGCTCCAGTATAAGCCATCTACAGGAGAAGTCCATAGTGTTTGCTGCTCCTTTTTTGTAGGTTATAATTAACCTTGGGCTTCTACCTGGGGAAGCTTTTACAGTGTGCACTTTGGGTTCGGTTCTCTTGTGAAAAAACAGTTTAGTATTCTGCATTTTTCTCCTGATAATTGAATTCAGCTACTGAAGTAACATCAGTGTGAGCTAATTAGGTAAGACTGCATACAGTGACCTCGAAGAGATATAGACCTATGTGAAGAATTTATGAAGTGAGAACTAGTGGCTGTGCATGCAACTGTCACCCACTGGTCAATGTTCGAACTATCACTCCAAATTCTCAGCTTACTCTTGCGGTCTTGCCTGACCTCTCCATGATCATGTTCATTATGAACATATATGCTCCATAGTATGATCCAATCAACACATGTATTATCTCACGACTGGATCAATTTATCTGGAAGAATTTCAGGTTGCCGAGTCTTTTCAAGAACACTACATCTCACCGGAACAAGGCAATCATTACCATGTCCAATTCTCGCTATAATGGCGAGCCTATTAGTCCCCAATAATGCTCCAAGATCCTCTAAAAATCAGCCTCTGTTCATCGTCAGCTCCAACAAAGGGTAGAAAGTAGAAACATAAAGCACCCTAAATATTTACCATTAAGAAGGCCACTAGATAAAAAGGCAAATTCATTCTTCAGTTAAGGAAATATAATGACATGACATATGTAGATTGCTAACTATTCCCTCTGTCCCAAAATGTAAGAACGTTTTTAACACTACACTAGTGTCAAAAACGTTCTTATATTATGGGAGGGAGGGAGTATTTGGTACAGAGAAGACCACTAGATAGTTTAAATAAAGCAACATCAATTCTTGAGGCAACGAAAATTCACACATGAGTCAGTTCAGTCGGCACATATTTCAAAAGCAGAGCAAAATTAATTTCTAATTTTAGCATCATTACATCATTAGTCACTTCAGCCCAAAAGAAACCAAGGCAAGCATAGAGCTCATGCAACCACATGACAATCACAGCTTCCGATCGTAATTTGTACTAGATCGTTGATGGCGCGCGTTGCTGCGCCCGTCTATTTTGACTTAAAAGAGTTGTTAGAGATATGAAGTAATTGTATACATTTGTTTGCAATGCTTTTATATATTGTATTTGTCTCTCCATTTTATAGAATATGATGGGATGTAACTAAAGAGAGAAATCAAGAATATAATGCTATGTAACTCAAGAGAAATCCAGTCTGATTGATCTGCAAAAAAGTACTCCCTCCGTCTCAAAATAAGTGTCTCAACTTTAGTACAACATTGTACTAAAGTTAGTACAAAGTTGAGAACTTTGTACTAAAGTTAGTACATAGTTGAAACATTTATTTTGAGATGGAGGGTGTAGTATTTTGAGTTTTCTCCTTACGTCTAATATTTGAGTTGTGGTATTAAGCGCGGAGATATAAATTATGATTGATATGCATGACCTCTTTTTGCCTCCTAAAAAGACCCCCGCAAAGACTCACATCCTGATAACTAAAAAGATGTCGAGGAAAGACATGAGAGAGAGAAAAAAGGCAGTACAAAATATTTCAGAACTTCAGGGCGATATTTATTATCTTGAAAAATCTCAATGTGTTATGGCCAATAATACAAGTATACATTGTGGTCTAAGGGACAAATATTCTGCATTGCATCAGGATAGATGACTCAATGTGTACTTGCTCAGATTTGAGATTGTAGAATTCCATCTGATCTACAATAATAATAAAAATTCTGAAACTCAATATCAAATGCCAGTGGGTTGTTGTGAAACAATGGCTCAAGTTGTGTTACATCTTAACCAACTTACAATTGCTTACACTGAAGTACAAACAAAATACTTGTTAGCAAGGAAAATCAATTGAGGAAATAACTACTTAAGTAGTGTGCCAAGGAGAAGTGCACAACAGTCATAATTGATCCGTAAATAACATCGTGTATGTTGATGAAAGAAACGATAATAACAACATTACCTACAGAACATTTTTGCTAGTATCTGTAAGAGAACATTTTTGCTAGTATCATGTGTTCCACGGATCTGACCATGTTTTCTGTGCAGGTCTTGAGGGCATTGTTAGGTAATAAACTAATTAAGATGGAGACTACAGGTCTGAATATATTACTCACTAATTAGACTTGCTAGCTAGTACCTCCGTCCAGGTTTAT
>NC_041384.1:698388055-698411951 GCF_002162155.2 Triticum dicoccoides
TTTGAGCCAAACTTTGACCATCCATATTCCCAGTAAAATATAAAATATATGGTACAAAAAGTACACGGTTGGATTTGTATTTGAAAGAGCTTTCCGATGATATTATTTTTGTGACATACTTAAATTTATTGGTCAGCCTAATAAACCTAGATGGAGGGAGTTGCTAGCTATGAGAAAACTTGGGAATCAATTTGAGGTCCTAATGAAGAAACTCATTGATCTCATTAGTTAGCCGATCGATGCAGCCTTGATTCACACGTTGGCAAAAGGTAGAGCTGGCCGCTAGCATGTCGTCTTCTCGTGGGATTTCAACCTTCTCGGTTAGTATATTCCGCTGAGACATATATTTTGCAACTGGAACAGTAAAAAGTAGTCTAGCAGCGAACCCAGGCTACAGATAATGGAAAGTGATTGAGCAATCACAACCGAAACCAGGGGAGTAAATGAGTCTCACCTTTGTTTGAAGACGGCCATTCTAGAATGCATGTCGGCAGATTCAGTATTTTACTACAACTTACTGTCGATGAGAAAGTCAAAATAAATGGAGTTAGTAATGAAGTAAACACCTATTCTGGGCCTAGACTACAAATGAGTGGGCTGGGTTGTTCAAGAAGATAGAACACAAGAGCACAAAAAGAAAACAGTTTTGAGCATCTTGGATGGATCTGCTTCAGTTTGTGTCTGGTCAACATGTTTGTAAGCAATATCAATGGTACTGAAAATGACTTCTCACAAATGATGACATGCATGTCAATAAAGCCATGAGCCCAATCTCTGTATTATGATGTTTATTAAAGACTTGCGAAGCTAGAGAAGCCAAGTCCTTTCTTTAATAAAATATACATTGGGCATCTTCATTTTGAGTACACAAATATATGGCCAACAATCAAGAAAATCGGACAGCTTATAGGAGAGAAGAGAGCAACGAAATTTAACAGAGAGGAGACAAAATTTGTCCATCGCTCCTATCTGAAACTCCTATCTGTCTTTGCTAGAACATACAAAAGGGGAGGAGGCTAGGATCTGTAGCAATTTCGCTGTTGCATCAAGATTATTTCCCACTGCCTCACCTCTAGAAGAAATTTTCTTCACCCGTCAATGATGAGGAGAGAGTTGAGGTCGGAGAGCACGTGATCGAGGGTCAGGGAGAGCGCAATAGTCTTTATGGAGTCGTCGTCGCCTTGTGCACGGCTTATGCACCCTCGCCGGCGCCGCCTCCTCCTCAGTCACCAATTCCAACCCCTAGGCTGATTCCCTCGTGCACTTCGGCTGGATCCATCGAGATGAACACGCGCCGCTGGATCGCCTCGATCCCCTCGCGCGGGATCCTGTCACGCGCCTCAGCTAGATCCACCAAGAAGAGCGCGCACCCCGGCAGGATCTCACCGCAGATGGCCTGCATCAACGTGGGAACAAAGCAGAGTGGGAGGAGCTCCAGGCCGCCGTCGCCATGGGATGTGGTGCCTCCGCCGCATCTGGGAAGGTGCCGCGACCCCGCCTCAGATGATGCAATCGCCTTGGAGGGAGGGAGGCGTCGCAGAGGCAGCGAAATTAGTGGGGAGCGGCGACGGCAAGGGAGATAGCGGCCGACGGGGTCGACGTCGCCATTGGAGAGGCCTAGCAGAGCACCAGCCGAGTCGTCTCCTCAGCCTCCAGCTTTGTTAGGTTTCTCGAGGGCTAAGATAGCAAAGGGGAAGGGGATAGAAAAAATGGGTCAGACAGCCCAATACCGAGCCCGATCAACCACGCGGCTCCAATTTTGCCACGGGAGCAGCTGCCCAGCTCAGATTGCGGGAAGTGCTGCGCGAGAGTTTTATCCAACGGCCGAAAACTTTAAACATGAAGATCTGGCGGCTGTGAATGCTAATGGCCTGACAGAGCTCCTAAAGTGCACAGTTATAATATATTAAAATACTTCAATGCAAACGGAAGAAGTGGCCAGCAGGATCATACTCAATCCAATTCATAGATACCGGATATACAACATCTAGGCCGTCAAGAAGCACCACCTTACTCAACAGGCCTCAGATGAAAGGCGAAGCGTTAATAGCATAACCTTCTAGAGCCGGAAAGAAGGTATGCTTAACAAGACTCTGCTTGATCCGAGCTCCAGCCATAGAGAAGCGTGGGCAACCACGATAGAAACTGCCAATCAATTTGCCAGCACAATCAAAATGAAGCAGGCACCCATAAGCACTGACCAGCAAGAGCACGCCACCATCCACCAGAACGACGTCCACATTCCGATGGTCGTCACAAGCTCCGAACTCCCCCCTGAATTCCGCAACCGGCGATTCAATTTGATATTTCACTTCCCAAACCTCGTTGCCGTAGTTTTGCAACACCCATATATCAACATATTTTGTGGTGTTGCTCTGGCTATAGAAGCCAAGTGTGTCACTGATCTCGAAGATATACGAGTCAGTGGAAACAAATGGAGCACATATCATCCGGAACGACTCCGCTATGATGTCGAATACTATTACCACCGGTTTGCCGTCACTCTGATAACGCTTTGGATACCAGTGCAGGCTATCATGCATCCGGGCCGGTAAGTTGAGGAGGTACGCTGACAATGTTTCCGGCCACGCGATGGACCTCGGTGGCCGGTCGGAGCCCAACGCAAAGATATAGCAGCAGGTTTGGTATTTGGGTAAGCCCGTGAAGATCCTCCGCTGCAGTAAGAGGCGGTACTCGCCGGTAGGCTGGTGCAGGTACATCCCCAAGGTCTTGAGGAACTTCCATGGCGCGCGGCAGCCTGAGGTAGGCATGCTCACGCGTGGCCGGGTTGCAGACCGAGAAGGTCCGAGAGAAAGTCGTGTGGTTGAACTCGGAGAGGACGAGGAGGCCGTCGCAGGAGGCCTCCAGATCGAAGCGCTTGTCAAACCGGGCGACGGTGTGGAGCTGGGCGTCGGCGGCGGCCCGGTGGTCGAAGGCGAGGATGCTATTGTACTTGATGCTGAGGCCGTCGTCGGGGAAGATGAGGAGGGCGGGTTGGCGGGCATGGCGCGCCAGGAGGAAGAGACGGGTGGAGGTGACGAGGCGCCAGGCCCGGCAGACGGCGCGGCAGCGGAAGAGGGTTCTCGGGTCCAGGTGGAGGAGGATCTCCCAGATGATGATCTCATCTGGGAGGAAACGCGTCGCTCCCCCGGCTGCTGCCTCCTCAGCCTGGTGGAAGCTCGTCCTGGAGGTGTGCTGGTGCCATGGCCGCCGGCTGGGAGCTCGTCCTGGAGGTGTGCTGGTGCCATGGCCGCCGGCTGGGAGCTCGTCCTGGAGGTGTGCTGGTGACTGGTGCCTGGTGGCGGCGGAGCGGCTGTAGCAATAGTATGGTACCTAGATCTTTCAGGTGGTAGAAACGGATTTGAGGTGGCCTCGTCTGCAGGTTCCAAACCCTACAAAAGATTTCTTGTCAGGGAAAAGAACAAATATTTCACTAACACAAAACATGCACATAATTCATGTTCAAAGGTTCAGAACTTCAGAGAAAAAGGAGTGTGCTCAATTATTTTGTAAGAACCCAAACATATTGTGAACTGCGGATGGTAACTACACTAAAGTTATGCGAATAATTGACTGATCAGCAGACCTCCTAAATTGAAAGGGACACAACTCTTACCATGGAGAGTTGGAGACTATATAATCTACATTATGCACCTAGCTGGAGACTGTCAGCTTGAGTCTTTTTACACATGTACTCCCTTTGTAAAGAAATATAAAACCGTTTATAAATCACTAAAGGGAGTAGTAAGGATTTTGTTTTCCGATAATGATTTGTAGCAAGGATGATATTAAGAGTAGAAAGTAGGGAAGCAGAATGTGACGTTGCTCACAGCTGAGGACCATGCACAAGTACATATACAAGTCTGGCGGTGGCAAGTTTTCTAGTAAAAGAAAAAAAAACATAAAACCAAGAAACACACTGCTTCTTCGTGTTCTCTCGAAACAGGCTTTATTCTCCACTGCATATGCTGCATCCGATCAAGTTTCATCGTTCCACCAATGCCATTGATACCTGAGCAAACATGCTGCGAATCGCATCTCACCAGACACCACTATTATCTATCAGCTGCTGGTCAGTAGGTGTCTGTCAATCATCTCGCACACATGTAACGGAATCAGAGACCTGGAAAATTTAGATGTATGGTACCAGCTGATGGCAGAGTTGCAAAGGCAACGAGTCCTTTCATGCTCCAAACAGACTGGACACTGCTACAACACAGAGAAACAATTGCAGTGCAACAGGTAAACATGGCATTTACTAATTTTTTGCAGAACAAGAGCAATAAACGACAGAACGTCAAGGGTTGATATATACCATTATTACAAAACTAGGGCAAACGTTGCTCCCATATAAGCTAGTACTCTGTGACAACTGAACATTACTTGTCCATTAATCAATCACAGAAATAATAAGAGGAAAAAGAAAAACGCAGCAACTTGATATGCGAGACAGAAGAAGAACCAGCGGTCGGGCATTTTGTCCACCTTGACGATTATTCCAGTGTACAGATGGGCGGGTTCCTGGTGGCATCTCTCGAGAAACTACTACCATGGAGGCACTTAGAACAGATCAAAGTAAACCATCGTGTCCTTGGCCATGACTAGCAAGAGCAGCTTGAAGTATATCAAGGCCCACTTCCTGGTGATGTCGTGGTGGACGTAGTCCAGGAGGATCTCCTTGTGGAACATGTAGACCTGATGGTACACTGACGCGATCAGGAGAGAAGTGCTGATGCTGTTCTTCGACACCAGGAGCAGAGTCGGGATCATGTAGAACGTGACTTTTGTCATCATCTCGCTCCGCCTCACTTTCAAGCTTTCGAGTGTCAATGGACTGCTTCTGGGCTTGCTAATGGTTGCTTCAATGGGGCTGAATGCTGCGACCTTCGCTGAGGCTCCCTCCTGTGATTTCAGTGCATCCGATTGTACCATCCCAGCAACTGTCTTTGAGGTCTACAAGCATAAGAAACTTTCAATTGCAAGCTTCTGGCAATGAATGCTGTCAAGTGAGGAAGCAAACTAATGAAACACAGCTCCCATAAGATTGGCACAAGGAACAAACTAGCACCTGCTGATCAGAAGATCCATTGGAGGCTCCAGTAGAAAACCAGCGAGGCAATACGTGTGTGCCACCGAGTCGAGAGGCCTGCTCATATCCTAGAATCTGCTTGCATAAGGGAAGACAAATGGCACCACAAAAATGAATTATTACGTGTACAATAGGCTCGTAAACTGAAGAAGAGATGTAATAATAGAAGTAGACATGCATACAAACAGAAAGTTCTTAAAAATTATACAGCACACTGAGAAATGAAATGATAACCCATCACTGAAGCAAACAAAATGCAATATTGGTATTTTGGCCTTTCATCAGTGAAATACATAGGTAACTACATAAGAGCAGACTCATAAAGCAGCACCTCCAAACCTAACATACTATTAGTATTTTTAGTCATTCATCAGAAGATATTTATAACTACATAGAGCAGACTCACAACCCATGCATCTAGAATCCTACTCTCTGTGACAAGCAGAAGCAGACCTGTACTACAATATTCCCTGTTCCGATGCAAGATGACGAGTTATAGTTCCGCCTGTAGATTTCAGTTCTCCATGCACTAGGGAGAACAGTTATCATGGCACAATGCATATGAAGCATGTGTAAAGCACCATCAATGAATTTCACAACAAGAACATCCTATCTCATGTTGGCAGCACCACTAAAATTATTTTACAATAATAGTACAATGTTGGCAGCATCAATGAATATAAATACATATAACTATTATTTCACAACAAGTACAGAAAGTTCTTAAAAATTGTACAGCATGCTGAGAAAAGAAGTGATCACTGATCAGTCAAGCAAACCAAATGCACTGTTGGAATTTGGTCTTTCACTAGTGAGATACATAGATAACTAAATAGAGAAGACTCACAAATCAGTACCTGCTAGATATCAATGATCACTGATCAGTCAGGCAAACCAAATGCACTATTGGTATTTTAGTCATTCATCAGTAAGATACATATAACTAGATAGAGCAGACTCACAAACCATGCATCTAGAATCCTACTCTCCCTGTGAAAAGCAAAAGTAGAACTGTAGTACAGTATGACAAGTTCTAGTTCCTCCTTTATATTTCAGTTCTCCACAAACCAGGGAAGAACTACTATTGACCAATGCATATGAAACTTGTGTAAAGCAACATCAATGAATTTAACACCAAGTACGTCCTATCCAATGCTGGCAGTACAGAGTGCATAAGAAACTACAGAAGACTACATATGTGCCAGGTAATCACAAATAATGTGCCAAGTAAATAAGAGTATTGAGTCAAACCACGATATATCCTGTTTGCGTATAATCAGCAGTTATATACTATTAGCAGGAATCTCCCATGTTGAAACGCATTAGCATAGTGATATGATATCTCCAAATGTGCTGAGAATTCCTTTAGTCAACTACTAGCTCAGGCTGAAATTTAAGTGAAACAGATTTGCAAACCAAACCAAAAGTATGAAAGGATACCCTTTTCAGTTTATGTAAAGTAAACATAACACTTTAAGCTTTGCTGCCTACATGACTACATCCCTAACTCAATGTGATGTGTAGTCACTATTGCGCCCGCCAATCTGACCAACTGTTTATCAACCCAATTCAGAGTTTTGTTCAGTTTTCGTTCTCAAGCTGGATAACTCTGGAGATGCAATCAGCCAGCGCAAAGGCAAAGATGTGAGTTCACCTTACACCACAAACCTAACCCGCAACATAAGCTCGATGAGGCCTATACAAGCTAGTAGTCCAAGTAAAACCGTCGAAAATACACGAAGCACAACACACCACCTAGCAGAACACAGGAATCCGGCCCTCGCGGAACGGAATCGGGCAATCGCACAAAGCGATCAGATCGAGCACGAACGAGCGGCGCATCAGGCTTACAGCCCCAGAACCGGAGCAAGAAGCAGCCAGGCCAGTCGACGTAAGCTACCAGACAGAGAGAGGGGGGTGAGGGAGAGGCGGACCTTGGAGAGGCAGAGCGGCGAGACCACCGCCGGCTGCCGCGGCGACGAGGCGGGGGATGCGGCCGCCGGATCGCGGGGGAGGGCGGAGAGCGCGCGGGCGCCCCAGGCGGCGGCGAGCGGCGACGGCGCGGCCGCGTCGGCGCGGGCGGCGGCGAGCGCTAGGGCTTTGGATCTGGTCAGCAATCGCGACGCCATTCTTTCTCTCTCTGTTCTCTCGGTCTCTCTCTCTCGGACGGGAAGGAAGGATGGTGGTTTTTTTAGGACGAGTGCGAGTACACGCAAGCGGAAATGGCCTGGCCCAGTATTACCGGCCCACACTTCCAAGGCCGAATAGACGAACCAGGACCCCTTTGCCGGGGAGCCCCTGCCATAGAATATTGAAAAAGCTTTCAAATAAAAAAGAAAAAGGGAAAAAAAAGGACTTCAAAATGGGAGCTCCTATTGGACGCGCTTTGCGTCAAAATGTCGTCGCCGCGCACAGGGGCGCAGCCTGACTGGGCCGGCAAAAGGAAAAGAAAAGGACTTCAAAATCTCCAAGGATCACTTTGGTGAGCCGTGCTTGCAGCTGCCGCGTGCTGGGTGTCTCTCGGATTTTTCTAATTAAAAAAACATGTTTTTTTTCTTTCGTGAGTAGAACAATTTTGCTTCTCTTAAAGACACATGCTTGCTTTCGCGCGAGGCACACTCAAAAAAGGAAAAAAAATAAGCACCTGCAAGAAAAAGAATGTTCTTTCTATCCGTGAGAAGAAAGAGAAAAAAATATGTTTTTTTTATTTCGCAAGAGGTATAAATTTGTTTCTCGTGGAGGCACATGTTTACTTCCGCAAAAGGCATTGTTGTGCCCCTCGAAAAGGGGAAAGCATGTTTTTTTCTTTCGCTAGAGGGACACATTTACTTCGCCTGGAGGCACATATTTGCTTTTACGAGAGGCACAGTTGTGCCTCGTAAAAAGAAAAAAGATGTGTTTCTTCTTCTGTGAGAGGCTTAGATTTGCTTCGTGTGAAGGCACAAAGTTGCTTCGGGGAAAGGCACAGTTGTGCCTCACAGAAAGGTAAAAAATACGTTTTTTTGCGAGAGGCACATATTTGCTTTGCATGAAACACATATCTGTTTCTGTGAGATGCACCTACCGAAAATAGAAAAAAAAGTGGGGAAAATCATGGTTCCATCTCGGTTTTTTGTTTCGGTTTTCTCTATTTTTTTCATGAAAAAATCCGTCAAAACCTATTAAGATGGGATCTAGTTTCGAAGATGTCAACACGAGAAATCCAACGATGGAAATAGTTCACAATTTGATCGCACAGTTTAAGATATGAAACATTTTCAATAAACGAATCTATGAAAAAAGTAAACTCCTAGATTACGACAAGTGACGCAATACATGCACCCCTTAATTAATGATTTCCGGTTTTCACCGAACCACTTAAACCTCGCTAGGGCTATGTCTTGGGTGGTCCTATATGACGCCTTTAGTGTTTGCTCCTATACAACGCATTTAGCGCCTGATCTGCTCCATGGCGCTCACCCGAAAGGCTCCCTGGTAGCTCGGGACGCAGTCGCTCATCGAGCGGTGGTTAACTTGTCGATGGTTCACCAGTTCACCAGTAAACCATTGACTTTTGAAAAATATGTAAGAAGAAGAACGGAAAATATTTAAAAATGTGGATTCAAAAATTCATGGATTTGAAAGAAAATTCGCAAAAATAAAAAAATATTAAAAAATTTGAAAAAAACATGGCAATTTTGGAAACAGTCCAGGAATTTTGAAAAAGTTCATTGATTTTGGAAAAAAATCATAAAATAAGGGGAAAAGGTTCATCAATTTTATTTTTTTCATAAATTTCGTAAAGAGTTCAAAAAGTTGGAAAACATTCATTGATTTGTAAAAATTTCAATAATAGTCTAAAAAAAGTTCATTGTATTTGCTAAAAAGTTCATTCAATTTGAAAAATAAGATCATTGAATTTTAAAAAGTTTCTCAATTTTCAGAAAATATCATCGATTTAAAAAATCAACCCTATTCCCCAGTTCGTGCATTCTGGAAAAATAAAAATTTAAAAATAAAAGAACATAAAATGAATAAAGAAAAAAGGAAAAGGATAAGAAAATAGAAAGGAGAAAAGAAAAGTAGTAGAAAAGGAAGAAAAAAACCAAATAAAATCGCTCTAGGAAAAGCCACATAAAAAAACCATATAGGAAGCTTCCGAAAGCCAGTGACTTCCACGAACTAAGAAAGCATAAATGGAGAATACCAAGTAAGTGGGCATAAGCATTCAAATGTCATAGTGATCAGTTGGGTTCTTCCTGAAAGAAAAATCTCAAATTCAAATCCCTCACGTACACCCTTTTTTTTGAAAAATTAACAGAAAAAAGCTAAATGGGCCAACCCATGCAAGATCAATAGAGGTTGCCATGGATGGGGGAGGGAGGGTGCGCTTGTTTGCGCCGATGCCTTTAGGAAATGCCCCATGTCTCGCCCGTACTAGGCGAACGACTATGGGTCGGCCCATTAGCTACGTCGCTTGCTTAACTCGCACCGCGTCCGGTCGCTACGCTTGACCGATTCGGTCCGGCTTTTTTTTCGTTTTATGTTTGTCGCCGGGGAGCGCATAGTGGCGAAAATTGTGAGGAGGCGTTGGGGCATTGGTGGTGGAGACCAGGGTGGAACCTTGATAGTCGAGAGTAGCAGAGATTCACCTATATTATGAATGGAAATAATATTAGACTAGGATGGTAGTAATTTTACATTAACTACTATGCTCTTAATTTTGTTATATATTAAAAAGGATTCCATATCAAATATATCGATTTTGGTCTACTATAAAAGCACCGATTTATATCGAAATTTGGATGCAAAGACTTGTCATACCTGTCGAGCTCGACAGTTATGTCTAGGCTAGCACAATTATTGACACTGCACTTATATACTTTCCTACAGCTTGGCCCTTAAACCCCACTTGTCCATTGAGAGGTTGTGTAACTTGTCTTGTCTTCAGTTCAACTGCGCAAGGAAATAGAAGATCGCGGCTTCCCTTTGGCGCGCGGGGGAGATCGAGCGGCGGGCATCTGCGCGAAGAATGGCGGTATGCTTCTCTCTCCTTCCTCTTGTCCAGTGATTTTCCTATAGAAATTATTATGGCACTGAAGTATCATTAGGAAGCCCTCCTACAACCTCCATTCAGATGCGGAGGAGCCTCTCATCATTGTTTGTTATTGTTGGCTTGTAAGTCTGTGATCGATTCAGTTTTTCATAGGGTTTTTAGTGGTATCTTCAACAGAGACCCCTTCATCATTGCATTGTGTTGTTGTAAAGATTGCGGGCCAAGAACCCCTCTGCCGCCTCAGCATATCCCTGACACTGCCCTCATAATTCTTCAATTATATTGGCTATGAACCCTAGCCAGATCCACGTCATCATCGGTCACTACCCCGACGGGCAGTCTTCGTCGAACATCAATCGACGCTTGATCTCCTCAAGCATTATGCTTTCTTCGAGGGTCATTTCTTGGCAGCGTGGAGTTTGGGGCATCAAGAATTGGGATTCCAACCGGACTTGGCGTTGCGTTGGCTGTCTGGTTAACTCTTCAATATGTTTCTCTAAAATAAGGGATTCTTTCATCTGTTTTCCATAGCGATGCCAAGGAGATTACTTGCCCTTGTCCGCATTTTCTCACGTTGAGCATGCATCAGGATGACACCAAATAAGATCAGTCGCTTTCCCAAAGTGAGAAGTCCACTTTCATCCCTAAACTATTTGGTTTGTCTAAGATTAAACCCCGGCTGTAAAACTGACTAAGATTCAACCCCCAACTTCTCAAACCATTCAGGATCCAACCCCTGCCCTTGGCCTGGTGCTAGTTTCCGATGAGTCTGATGGGTTTGGCCGTGTTGACCATCTAGTCAGCATGTCATGTTAGCCTAGTCATGTAAAAAAATATGATATAAAGACACAACTAGTCAAGAGATCGATGATCTACGGACACAAATTATTAAAAATATAAAAAGATGAAAGAATAGCATGACTCCAAAAAGTCATGCCAAAGTGACGGTAGCAAAGGATCAACATGCAACAACACCAACTACCGCCTCTGGCACCATAGGAACGGGAGAGAGGTTCTTCGACGGTGGTGCCTCTGGAAAGGGAACTACACCTCATGTCGACATTGTTAGATCCAATCATTGAAGGTCAGATCCAGGGTTTTCACCTCAAAGATCAAGTCCGGGCAAACTGTAATTAATGCCTTGAAGAAGGGAATGTCGTGTAAACACGCCATTTTCAAGTACAGCCAACTAACGTGCCGATGGCATATGGCAGGGTTATAAGCATGGTCGTCCCATGTAGATTGGATTGGGATTTTTTTTTTGGAATCAACATTCATGGTGGGTACATGTCGATTTGGGTCATGGTCTTCCGCAGTTATTGTCATCTTTCCTGGTCAAATGTGCTTAATTAGAGTAAGCATGACAATGTTGCTAGTCACCTCGGCTCTCATGTATTGGACTTGGAATTATGAGAATGCCTTTTTGTTTCCCTCTCACTCGCTCGATTTCATGTAAATTGCGAATTCTATGGATGATTTATAATATTTCTAAGAGTTAATCTCTCTTTTTAACACATACTAATAAAAGTAATACATACCGATGAACTGAGTAAAAATCATAATAATTAACATGATGTAATGTTTTTTTATTTTTCTTTGTTGACATTAAAAATGTTGAATAATAGCCTCTTTGCTCCCACCAATTGTCCTGGAATGCATGCTGAGTTGGTAGGATTGCTTGCGCTTGTGACGTCCTCTTCTTTAACATATTCTTCGATAGAGCTAGCATGGCACACTATTGTTGCTTCGGCTCTTACTTGCTTGATTTGACATGTGGAATGCCACATATTATGTGCCCTCTCACCTTCTCAATTTGACATATATTGTGTGATTGACATCAAATTTGTAGCTTTCTAATGGTTCAACTTTCTTGCTCGAGGGTTGACCATCTTCGGGCTACCCTCTCAGAGTTGTTGGGGGAAATAGTTCGCTTTCAACACTAAACATCACATCATCCTATCCTAAATGCCTATTTGTCCCAATACCCTGGCCAAGAGACCACTCGAGAATCCGCACGCTAGACAAGAGGGGGCATTTCATTTGTACGTGCTCTTGACAGCTAGTTTCCAAAGCACACTCATGTGTCGCCAATAGCTATGCGGCATTAGTTATGTTATTACCAAGAGAAACATGTTTGTCGAGCCAAGAGAACATTCGGCTATTATTGTACGGGTAGGATAGGACTTTTCAGCTCCACTCACTCTGAACAACCGAGTTCCATAGCATCCTCATGTACCGCACACGGCTACATGGCATGAGTTACATCACTACCGAGGATAACACATCTATGTAGCAAGTGACATGAACACACCCAAGACAAATCAAACACCAAATAGTATACTTTTCTCTCTCTTTCTGACATTAATTGCTTTGCTTGTATTCTTTCCTCCATATGGCTCATGGAATTGGCCAGAAAGCAAGACTTCACATAATTAGTTGCCATGCATGTTCATCATCTTAGACACATCTTACCAATGACGCTGACCATAATGACTTTGTTATCACATTACCATGTGTGGGTGGTAACATATGAGAAAGTGTGTTATAGTTATTTTTAGGTAGCATCGCATTTTGCTCGCACACAATAGAAAATACAATGGAGGGCCAAGCATGCATGTGTAGTAGGATGTCCTATGCTAATCTTCGAGTCGCTAAAGTGTGGAACTACGAAGAACAAAAACATGTCACTTGATATGTAAGTGCTCTGCATGGGAAAATATAAAAAGGAAAGAGGACAAGTTTGCGATTGTCATGTCCAATTATGTAAGTGAGTCAAATAATATGGCCCATAGTGAACTTAGGTGTAGTTATGTTGATCTTACGGTTATGCTTTGTTGATTGAAAGATGATCCACTAGATTAATGACCAGATGTTTTGGTTTCTTTGGAATGGCTTTGTTTTCTCTTGTTAATTAACTTGTCATGTACTTTTAACATATAATGGATTCTAAATTTTTGTATGGTGTTCATGATGAGACATTGGCACTCCTGTGACCAAACAATTCAATTAGCATGTTGATACTCTTCAATAAGTCTATGTTGTTAATTTATGTTACAATGATCCACCTATATGGTCCAAAACTCTTACTTCTCTCGCACTCCACCTCGTGCATTTGAGCTATTGATTTGGACTTCAGACTACCCTTTCTAATCCATTTGATACAATCATCACCAAGTTGATAATGGACAAAGCTGGTCAATCCGATCAGCTTTTTAGATTTACCAACCTGATCACTCTCTTTCCATAAAATAGCCCCATTATGTATAACTGATTCTACTGTCTAGTGAACTATTATAATCTGAAAGCTAGCATACTTCAGTTCAATAGGAATCCCCGTTACTTGAAATTAGACAATTTATAATTGTACTCATGTATATTTTTTGGGCATTATCTTAATTATGGCCGTGTTGTGACAGTGCCGATGGGAGTTTGTTCACTAAAAAAGGTGGTCTTTCCTTCTAGCTTTTGGGAGTGTTCTACACACTAAAATTGATTTTCTTTACTAATTTCATACTAGAGATGTCAATTGTGTTATCTTGTTGTTGTGATTGTGTAGGATATATAGAATTATTGGTCTTCTCCTCAATGGCTTTTTTCTTGGTATGCTTTAATTATTCATTGGGGTGTGCTTAACTCATCTCACAGGGATGGACAAGCGATAGCGATGATAGTGATAAGTTTGAGTGGAAAATTTATGGTGAGGCTGAACCATCATGGGCTCCGGCCTTGAGGAATATAGATGCTCCAGGCCCGTCCACACTTGTGCATGAGGTAGTAAATAATTGTGTACCCAATTATAAGAACTGGCCATGACTTGCTATTATTAGTGTCATCTTTTTTATGCAACTATCTAAAGGGTTCTAATCGGTGGGCCAATGAGGAAACATCATCTATTTATTTAATCAAGGCATATGTGAGAATGGGTTTCCCAAAAAAGATGGTTGTGAAGGGCATCAAGGAGATTGGTAATACTAGAAAACACTGATTCATTCCATTTGTCTTGTTATGTTTGCACCTTGTGTCTAACCAAGGCTTTTGATTTTGCTTTCAGGGCATAGTGATGGAAATGCATTGCTCGAGCTACTTCTCACATATAAGGTATTTTCCTTTGTGCGTTATTACTAACTTTATCACATGATGCTCTTGCTTCATGGTAGCAAGGATCAAATGTTAGGATCAGTGATGTCAAATGCAGGCACTTGAAGATGATGATGATCTTGATTTTGAGAATTCAGATGGTGATGACGACACTGGTGATACAGAGACCGACTCTAATGGTTCTAGTGACGAGGTCGATAATTCCTTTTCTCTAGTTTAGTAGTTGAGAATTCTTTAACCATATGTATGCTAATAAATGTAAAATCTTTAACATGCATACTTTGAGCACCTCCTGTACGTACTGTTTTAGCATTGTTTGTTTTGCTTCTAGCGTTTCATTGCTGTATAATTGCATTGTGAAGTTTGAGCACCCATTTTTTACATAGAATTATTATCATGTTTAAGTTTTATCGTGTAAGACTGATCATAGGAAGTATGCTTGAATACCATTAGGACAATATGTCTCCCACAAAGTAATCAAACGAACCTAAAAGGAGTAGAAACTAAATGTATTATTGGGTTGCTTGTTTGTCATTTTGATGAATTAGAACATTTATTTCTGTTAGACACCACTCCTTTTCTCATTAGTTCCTATACATTTGAATGTTAGTTACAAGACATATGATTTGTGGAGTTATGATGCTACAAGCAAATACTATTACATGTGTTGTAACCTGTAACCAAGAGATGATATACACATACTACAAGAACTTTAACCAACAGAAATCCCAAATTATGCATCACTTATTCTCTTTGATTTATTTTCTAGTCCATGATATAGTACACAATAGGACTTAGCTAAAAAGAGTTCATGAGAGATAGAAGCTAAGCTTGAAGACCGAGTTCTAAAGAAAGAAGCAAGAATATAGTTGGACCTAAATAATTCTATCATGCGTTGGAGTAAAGTTTGTGCTGTGACCCAGCTCACCACATTTCCATTGAATCTAAGGAGGCCTGGAAACTAGCATGTAGGTTAGTAAGAACATGGTCTTAAAGAATTAAACCACATTGTTCAACATTCTTATTTTGACTTTCAGTTACGCAAAATGAACATAATACCAGAAACGTTTATTACATATCGCATTAGTAGCATCAAACTTTCCCTCCATAAATAGCCTCAAGAAGAGTGGGAAATGCATATATGATGTTACTAATTTATGTTGTGATAGCTGAATTTCCTATTAGTTATGCAAATAAACTTTGCGAAGAGAATATCCTATTGTTCACTCTTATTCATGGCTAGATATATGTAATGCCTAAAAACCGGTAGAGAGTGTTTATTTTCTTTTACACATATACACCTGCTCAGCAAAAAAGATATTTCTTTATTGCTAGCAGGTGATGAACCTGAAATAGGGTGGATGGGAAATGTCGCAATGTCCTCCTGAAGACGTACACATGCATTTGCCTCATCATCCATCCGTTTTTTTTCTTTCTATCACGAAAGCAACATGAAGAGACCAAATGAATGTGTTTTACCACTATTATGCATCCTGCATAGAGTGCCATTATATGAAAAAACAAAGTTAGACATGTACCTTCACTTTATTCCAGTCCATCACAACTAGTAATATAGGTAGTTGTTTCAAGCATAAATTGGGAAGCATTTGTTAATGCATATAGTAACTCTCGTAGTGAAGTCATCCTCAAATAGTATCAAAGAATAAGAAGTTGAGTCCTAAATTATTTCATTGATCTAGTTCTCGGTTAGTTTTCTATTTCTTGTTTCTTAGGTAGTCTGGGCTATTCATTTCTTGATCACTCATTAGTTGCAGGGCCCCCTCCTTTTCTCCGTCCCTATATGTGTCACCATGTAATCGTATTTCCCTATTAGCAGTCACTTATTTGGCATTAAGAAGTCAGTAAAATATAGCATGTTTTTTCTAATCTTAGTTTTTGTTGTACTTTTGTGTAGTTTCTACGGGAGATGTCAGAGAAGGACGAGAAGATCAAATCATTAGTAGACATGGGCTTTTCTGAAGATGAAGCAAATATGGCTATTACAAGATGTGGTATGACTCTTTTTGAAACGGTTGCCTTGACTGTCATTTTTTCAAGAAAAGGCATCTTATGCTATATATTTCTGTTTAAATTTCCTAGGTGATGTTGATCTATGGGAATTAGTTGATTCGATAAGTGCATCACGAATTACAGAAGATAGTCATTCCAGAAACTTATCTGACCACCAGGTACCTATTGGTTTGCTGTCATTTGTATATGAAAATACTCGCACTCTTCTAATTTGATTTAACAACACTGCAATATCTGTAAATTTGGCAGATCACAGATCGGTGCTTCGATTCATTTGGAGGGAGAAAGAAAGCAAGATTGATGGAAGAGAGCAAGAAAAAGAGGAACCGGTATGGAGGTAGAGCACAGGGAAATCAACCCTCCTTGGATGGTAGCCATGATGAACCAATGCCTCTCCCAAATCCAATGGTTGGGTTTAATTTGCCAGGTTATTTGCAACCATCAGTTACCAGAATACTTCCTAAACAAGATACTGGACCACCCTTTTTCTACTACGAAAATGTAGCCCAAGCTCCCAAAGGCGTATGGGCAACCATTTCAAGATTTCTTTATGACATTCAACCTGAATTTGTGGATTCTAAGCATTTGTGTGCAACCGCAAGGAAAAGAGGCTACATCCATAATCTGCCAATTGAGAATAGATCACCTCTTCTTCCTATGCCTCCAAAGACCATATTTGAGGCATTTCCTCATTACAAGAAGTGGTGGCCTTCATGGGACCTGAGAACACAGCTCAATTGCTTGCGAACAAATGTCGCAAGTGCGAAGCTGACAGAACGGATCGGGCGTGCTCTTGCAAGCTCGGACAGTCCACCGGCTCGAAGTGTTCAAAAATATGTCATGAATGAGTGTAGAAAAGGGAATCTTGTCTGGATTGGAAAGAACAAGGTTGCTCCATTGGAGCCTGAAGAGATGGAATATCTACTCGGTTTCCCAAAGGATCACACAAGGGGACTCGGCATCACGGAGAGATACAAGTCTCTCGGCAACACATTTCAAGTTGATACAGTTGCTTACCACTTGTCAGTTTTGAAGGTCATGTTTCCCAATGGTGTTAATGTGTTGTCCCTATTCACCGTATTGGAGGAGGAGAGGTAGCTTTGCACAGGCTGGGCATCCACATGAAGGCGGTGGTTTCTGTAGAGATACGAAAAGCTAATAAGAGGATTTTTAGGGGTTGGTGGGATCAGACTCAGACAGGCACGCTCATTGAGATTGATGACGTAAAATCTCTGACTGATGATAGAATTGTATCATTTGTTAGTAGATTTGGCGGCTTCGACTTGGTAATTGGGGGCAGCCCATGTAACAATCTTGCCGGGTGCAACAGATACAACCGTGATGGGTTGGAGGGCGAGCAGTCTGCTTTGTTCTACCACTACTTCAGAATCTTGAACGCGGTCAAGTCAGCTATGGCGAGGATGTAGCCTAATTATTATAGCACCTATTTTATCCTTAAATAATTATATCTAGGAACCGCAACTTATCAGTGTATGAGCATTGAGTTGATGTTGTTTTCAAGACCAGAATTTGGTGGTTTGTGTAGATGAAGAGACTTCTTTTGTTTAGCTTCTTCATATAATTTCCCTATATACTTCAACATCATATCTTTTTCTGCAGTCAACCTGTAGACAAACCGGACATTTAATTTTCTATTTTTGAGCGCATCTTTCCTCTAGTAAATATTTTGATATAGTAGATACTGTACATATTGCACAGGAGAGAACTGGAGGAGTGGCTGGCACATGCACACAAATAGAAAGACACTGTTCATACGGGAATGCAGAAGACCTAGATAAAAATTCATAGATAGTCCTCTCTGTCCCTTTTCTAGGTAGTTTTTTCATTTTTCATACCAAGTTTCCTAAGCTGAAACGAAGAAAAGATCATTTCTAGTTCTTAGACCGTACTGATCCATTAAGCCCATAGAATTGCGAGAGTCACTACTTGGACAACTTACATGGCTTGGTTTCTGTAGATTTTGGATCTTGAGGTAGAACATGGCACAGACTATATTATCTCTCTCTCGGAGGGGTGTGGTAATGTGCTAGACGTTGCATCTGAACATAATCTTGCTAACTAACAGAGTTGAGTTTCTGTTGTTGCTATCATTCTTGGAGACTGCATCCAGAGAGGAAGTGGAGGATTTAAGACGAGTAAATTCAGGCTTTCCTATTTTTACTATTATGTTCTACATTTGTTTTCTCTTTCAGTTGTATTTTGAATCACTCAGAAAAAAATCAGGTTAATAAAGATCGTGTAGTGGCGGTGACAGATACCTTGATTGCCTCCAAAATCACCACAGATCCACAGTAAATAGAACTGAAACCTGCATTACTGTTCCTCTTCATTGGAAGCCTCCTGATCCTCGTTACTTTGACCCCTGAAGCTTTGGCTCGCCATGGTGCATTGGACCTTCCCGTGAGTCTGAATATGAGTCATGTCATCTTGGAACTCAACGAAGGATAGATCAAGTATTACGCCTATTCTCCAGCAAATGGATGAGGATATTAGCTAGGGGCGTCCCATTTCTGGGTTCTTTCCTATTCATGTAAATAGAGTGCAAATTTGGCAGCTCTTATTACTGCAAAAGTTGCTTCCCAAACTGATCCCGGAAAGACTGGCCTCTTTTATCTAACATGACTGTGACCATGCTGATTCTATGATCTAAGCTCATTGCTCTAAAATAACAAAATCCCGGGCTGCTGCTACTTCTGGGAACCATGACGCGCTACGGTCCAAGCATCAGTGCGCCACGGGCTCACTGCAACAGGCCATCGTCTCATGCAATCGGGACGCACTAAGTTCTTTGTAGTACAATGAGTTTAGATGTTACTCGCTCCGTCCGAAAAAGCTTGTCCCAAGCTTGTCCTCCAAATGGATGTATCTGGCACCAAACTAGTGTTAGATACATCCATTTGAGGGACAAGTTTTTCCGGATGGAGGGAGTAATTGCTAAGCCTTTACATGGCTGGATGAGTGATGAAAAGGAGATCGTCATAACAAGGAGAACAATTTTGGGAATGGAGTTTGAACTGATAAGAATAGCTTCAATAATGTTAATACTGTTGTGACATGAATGGAATAGAGGGGATATCTCAGAATGTAGCATGATCAATCAATTTAAAAGTGTCTTTCCCATTAATTATAGAAGAATGTGTAAATATCAGTTGGAAATCTTCCCAGCCGCGAGTCACAGCTCGAAACAAATTTCAAGCTACAAGATTCAGTTGAAAACATGTTTGGAGTAGTTGAAGTATAAATGCATAGCATACCTTTCCCTATCAGCTTGAGCTTTTGAGTGAACTGACTGATACGTGCAGCTTTTACATGGTATCATAAAAATTGCAGCCCACTCGGTCCATGTTTAGGTTTGAGGAAGCCACGCGTGAGGGGGAGTGTTTAAGTATAAATGCATAGCCTTAAGGTTGAGCTTTTGGGTGAACTGACTGGTACGTACAGTTCTGCAGCAGTGACAAGTGAGGGATACTAGCAGGCAGAGTGATGCATTAACATGCTATAAGACTTAATTAAAACCTACGAACCGAAACTGCATGCCTTCATTGATTTCTATGATATTTTCGACAACTTATCATATAACACGCTATAGCATTTAGAAGAGGCCTCCTGCTAAGATCTTTAGCATGCTATTTAAAAATATGGATATTATTAGAGAATTATGAAATATAGATTACAAAAAAATTGGCATCTAATGATACAATTTTCACAGTATCAACAACAAAAAATATAACGAGTTCATATTTGCTCGCTTCCTCCCTTTGCATGACGTGTGATGCTTGACAGCTATGCCAAGCCCAACACTATTATTATCACCAGCACACACTTTACCTTACCTCGTCCTTATCCTTCCACTTGTCCACTAAGAGTCTGAGATTCGTATTGCACACAAGAACTGATAACTGGTCTTCTATGCAGCCGCACATGGAAGCAGAGCACCATTATGTTACAAACCGAGGTGACACACACTTAATTGTAATCCCATTCTAATCTCATCATCTAGGGCAGCGAGGGATCGATGAGCGCGCCATTGCCGCCAGATAGAAGAGGTTATTTGCCCCACTGTATTGGTCTGTTTATATAGTACATGTACATGTTCAGTTACAAGTCACTAGGAGGTGGATAATCAAGAGAGAGGTCTCTAGATCTTCTACATTCTAGCACTAAGTTCTAATTGCTAGACAGCACTAACTTGTCACATTTGACACACCCCCTCAAGATTAAGATTGCGACCACATCAGTCTAGCATCAGCTTCATGCACAGTTTGGTGAAGACATCTGCGACCTGATCTACTAAAGCTATGAGCCGAACCTCTAGAGCTCCTAGTGCTACCTTCTCTTGGACAAAGTGGAACTCGACCTCGATATGTTTTGTCCTTGCATGAAACACCGGGTTCATTGTAAGATAGGTAGCTCCAAGGTTGTCACGCCATAGTACACGAGGGTGCGGCTGCGTTACGTGCAACTCATTGACTATACCCAAGTAACTTCGGCACCCCCATTTGCGAATTCCTTGTACTCAGCCTCTGTAGATGAGCGTGACACGGTTGGCTGTTTCCATGCGCTCCAGGAAATTAAGGTTGGTCCAAAGAAGGCCGCAAAGCCACCGGTTGAGGGCCGATCATCAGCGCATCCAGCCCAATCCACATGTGTGAAAACACTCAAAGGTGTAGATGTTGATCTCCGTATACTGAGTACAAAGGATATTGTCCTCTTGACATAGCGGAGAATTCGTTTCACAGCTTCCCAATGGACCTCGGTGGGTTGAGCCAAGAACTGACAAACCTTGTTGACGGCAAACGAAATGTTGGATCTGGTGAATGTCAAGCATTGTAAACCACCTCCAGTAGTGCGATAGACAAAGGCATCCTCGTCATTAAGAGCTTGGCCAACGTCCTGTGATAACTTCTGTTGCACATTCATGGGGGTTGACACTTCCTTGCAATTTTCCATGTGCGTACGTCAAAGGTTAGTAGCATATTTCTTCTGAGTAAGACTCAACCCCCCAGAATTGGAAGCCACTGCATGCCCAAGAAGTACTCCAATGGCCCAAGGTCCTTCACCGGGAAGGACTGAGCTAGCTGACCGATGGATGTCGAACAACAGTTGGGCAGGAACTGGTGGCTACACTCCCCCCTTCATGTTGTCTTGTCAGTTTGGAGCCTCTTTGACTCAAAGTATTTTCCTAGAAATTATGGATTGTTGAGGTATTATTAGGAAATTTTTTCGTTCAAGGATTGTATCTTATGCACGTACTTCGCAAGAGAAATTCCATTGACTCGAAACTCTAATTTTTTGCGGGCGGACTCAAAACTCTATTGAAGACTCTTGAACATTAGGAAAAACTCTATTGAAGACTCTTTTCTAATGTTCAAGCTTGAGGGAGTTGATAAGACCAAAACCTATCCTTTTTATGAACATTTTTGCTTATAATTTTCCTTTAATCTTGCTCCATTGGATGATAGTGTATCACTTTTTGGCGGAATTGCAAATTGGTCTTTGATATTGTGTAGATTTTTTTTCCAGCTATGCTTTTTTGTGGGATAACAAGAAACTAGTGGGGTAACACGCACATTTGCGCGGCTATATTATTGTCTGTTTTTGTATTATGTATATTTTTTGTTTGTCATCTATAAATATGCATTTCGGTGTTCAAATAAATATTTTATATTACGAAGCTTATTTAATTGCATGAAACCAATGTGCCAGCATTTAAAAGTCACACAGGAACATCTGATTCAAAAATAAGTTTAATTATAATTCTAATTCTACAGAGGATACAATTTCTCAGTTATTATATAATTTCTCTGTTATTATAAAGTTACACCATTATCTTACAAATACCACAATGGTGTGTGCGTGCGTGCGTGTGCATGTGTGTGCGTGTGTGGATTACAGCGCGGCTTTGGGCTAGTAGCCGACGTTACTTGTGGCGTGGGTAGGTGGGCCCCACGCCACCACTATTAATTTGGAAACAAAAATTTAGTGTATTACTATTGTGCAGTATATTTCTTTTTAAATTTTATATATTATTATTATTTTGCAGCCAACTTTATTTACTGTAATTTCAGGTTTACTTAGGTTACTTTTTAAGCAATATTTTATTTAGTCTATTTCTTATTTAGGTTAATGTTTAATTTATATTTTATTTAGTTTATATAGATTTCAGGTTTATTTTTAGCTTAGGTATTATTAAGATTATTTTTAATATTTTTTATTTATGTTTTATATATTTAAGTCGACCCGAATACATATATGTTACTAAGAAAACATAATACCAACCTAAAGGCTAAACAATAGATACTAATTGTTACTCGATCTAGCTAATTGCCTAAACAAACTACATCATCACTACAATGAGACACACAAGAAAAATGTTGTCACCGTTCCAGGTGGGAGTACGAGCCTAATCATAACACAAGCCAAAAGTGCATATCGTACCTTCTTGAATTTTCTGATCCGGTCTCGCATCTCGTTGTTATGGACTTGCATCTCATTTAGTTGTTGCGTCATAGGTTCATGGTAGTACTCGAGCAGCTCACTTACATATAGTTCTTTACGAGATCAACACATATCCATGTGTGGCAAGAGACTCCTTTCTGCACATGTGTATACATCATGATGTGAGCAATGCGAGTTTGTATCCATGCCAATTTAATGACACAAAGGTAGATTTTCCGTCATATACCAATGCACGGCCAACACATATGAAGAACTCTCATTGTGGATTCCATGGTGTATATTCGGCTCTCTTATCAAGAGGGAATTGGCAGCCGCAAAGCAACATAGGTCGCCTTGCTGGATTCTGGGCCGCTTCGCCGCCAGTGGTGTAGGATTCGCCATGGAATCAAATGGACGTGTTGCTGCAGTGCGATTATTCGCCGGACATGGTTTGTTGCATAGGCCACTGTGACAAGCTCATGGCCGAGCCAAGAGGTCAGAGGGTAGCTCGGCCAACGCGGCGGAGCCCCAATATTTCGGTGCACTTAGCCAACATGTGCTCGTGTGTGGGGTTCGTGCCAATTTTTGAAGCTCTGAATGGTCCATTACTGCTAGCTAGGAGAGGAAGACCAAAAACTAAGATGAACTAGCTTGGGAGAAGTAAACGGGGAGAAGAGGAAAGTTGGAAAAATAATAGAGAGGCTGCACTTTACATAGGCATATAAGTTACTAATGGCGTGCCACATGTCCCACAGGCCACCACTAGTGACAGTACCAATGGTGTGTCACATGTCACCACTAACTTATGCTTGGTTAGGAAACTTGGTCTCACATGCTGGTGTCATGTGAACATGCAAGCACAACACCAGTAACCTATTAGTGGTGGCATACCAAATATGGCGTAGATTGAAAGTAGGGTGTCATCAATTAAGATTGTGTCTAATCATTTCTGCAATATTGCAAGAAGCTAATCGATGGAGCTTTCTTCGGATATCATTTCAAGGGATGGATCATCAAAAAGTATTGTCAATAGTTGGACAAAAATAGCATCGTATACTTCAGTGACAAAGCCGACTTCAGCTGCATGCATCAACCGAAAAACAGTCAGACGAACGGCTAATATGTCATGCACCACATGTATGCATATGTATGGGAGGGAGACATGTTTTCAAAGCAATAAGACG
>NC_041384.1:698412346-698422533 GCF_002162155.2 Triticum dicoccoides
ATAGATCAAGTCTTAGAAGAAGATCACGGAGATGAGTTCATATGCATCCAACATATAAGATTGTGATCATCATCAACCAGCATGCCATTCACGCCCATGGGAGGTTCAACGGCGGCGCGACAAATTCGGAAGAGTTATCCGATCGCTTAAAGTAATAGATCTGCCATGCTAACGTTTGCCATGCTAGTATCGCATTGCAATAATACCAAAATGATGCTTATGCTATGAATAGGAGAGTGAAAATGACGGGGTCTTGAGTACTCATTTATTTTTCATTATGTGTTAACGTTGTTCCAAACTTGCATGGCTATCTATCATCTTCACTACTTTGTTATAACAATTGTCGTTGTGTGTTATTTAACGTTATTCCAAACTTGTTTCCTAATTGTCTTACTTATTATGGTTCTTAAATTTATTGTTTCTATATTGACATATAATTATGACGTGCAAACACCTACATTGATAATCATATTCTTTGCCATGTCAGCAGAATACGCTACCACATCTGTCGTGGTAGTGTAGTTCAGTTGCATGTCAACCAATTAGTGACATGTCGAACAGATACCACGCCACTGCTGTGTGTAATCACAAGAGGTGGTATCATGCCACCATTAACATTTATTAGTGGCACAACATTGGTGGTGTGGGGGTTGCACGCCACCAACGTGGTTTTGGCACGTCACCAGTAGCATTTTTTGTACTAGTGTTTATAATCGGTAGTCACTGTTACACAAGTTTGACTACATGCTTTCTAGAGTCTCACCTTTTATAAACAGATGTAGCATTAGTTTTATCTATTTTTCTTTAGACCTAGCAATGGTATCCCCCATTCTTGAGTTTAGCTGTTCTATGATATCGCTCACATGTGTTTGTTGTGCCGTGTAGTGTGAGTACACATACCTAGACCACATTATTCTGACCTATTAAACAACAATCAATCTTCAAAAATTGTAATCCTACAACAACCTATAATATTCCTAAGATTTATAATCCTACAAAGGAAACAATCTATATATATTTTTTCAACAATTATAATCTTACAATGTTCTTTCGAAAATTATTAAGTAATAATTCTTGTAGATCTATGTTAACATTGAAGATAAACCTCGTTGTATTGATCATTCTGAATTGAAGTCTTGGTTGAAAAAATATTTGTGGGTCGATTGTACATGGCCTTAGATCAGTATGTGCCATTAAAGTTTGGAACATGTCTCTGTCGAGTGATCACCTATACTAAGTTGGTGGGTTGGTCATACATTATATCATGTTAGTACACCCTATCAATGGATTTGAATAATCTCACGTTCGTTCGTTTATGTCATGAAACCATAAGAAAGGAGCAAGTGAAGCATCTAGAAGTGCTTGCTTTGTCGCACACAAAAAAAAGTTCTTCATGGGAAAGCCAACTGAAAGATTCAATTTGGACGTCGTAGAAAAGGTTATGTTGTTATCTACATAGGGCTGCCCCATGACCCTTTCCTAGGGTACTAAGGATTTTGTTTTAGGGACAAACAACGGTGTTCCGGATCAATGCTTTTGTTGTGACATGCTAAGTTTTCTCCCCTATATATAGCCAGTACATTGATGGGTCTCACACGCCGCACACATGTTTTGCCCTTCCTAAACTCATAAGGGAAAGACGTGTAATTGAGTTCGTGCACAGCCTTATAAGAATTCGAAAATTAGATAACCAATTTGAGATAAATTTATATAGACCAAGCCTTTTAGTAGTTTCTAAAATAAACATCTTTGCAACATTACATATAAAAAGATGCAACTCCCTACTATACATATCTCAATCCAGCTGCAGATAATTTAAATATGTAGCAATTCAAGTAAATAGATGATTTTTTTTTTACTTTGGCATGTTAGATGGATGACTGTTGTATGTGTCTGACCAAGTTTTATGTAAGTTTTTTCTTTGTTATCTTAGTCCTTAAAATCAAAGATTAATGACGTAGATATTTTAGGCTATGTGGCTCAACCTAATTGCTCGAAAAATATACGTATATTTAAAATCAAGCCCATTTCATCCTTGGAAATGTTAATAAAACACTACTAATAATATTATTAATAATAAATTATATATATATATAATATTACCTCCGCCCCAAATTAGTTGTTTTAGATTTGTCTAGATATGAATGTATGTAACACTAAAACGTGTGAAGATACATCCGTATCTAGAAAAATCTAAGACAATTAATTCGGGAGAAAAGGAGTAGATAGGTAGCAAAAGTTAGAATTTTTTTACTACTTACTATTATATATAGTCATCCCCATTTTATTCTTGGAAATAAGAATAATACGTTATTAATAACATTAATAATAATAAATTATATATATATATATATTAATAGATATAGGTATTAATGGAAATAATAGCAGCATTATTTTACAGCTCCTAACCCCGTCTATATATATGCTTCAAAACGGAGATGGCATACGTGTAATCTAGTTTTCACTGCAGGCGTGCAGGGAAATAGTCAGGATCCTCGTCGTCGCTGCAGGGGAACAGTGAGGTGCCTCCCCATCGTCGAGCGAAGAGCAATGCGTACGTCTGTTGAAGAATGGTGGTAAGTCGTCGCTCCATCCTCCTTTTTGTTTTTGTATTGATGCATCGAGTAATGATCAATTAGACATGATGGGGTTTATTTCTTATTTTCTCTCTTGACATGATGGATAATTGCCTGCTGGCTCCCGCCAATTGTTCCTAGAATGCATGCTGAGTTGGGAGGATTGGCTTTCGCTAGTGATGTTCTTCCCTAATTAAAAAATGTTATTCAGAGCTGTCATCACAACATTATAAACTGGGCTCTCACTTGCTCAATTTAACATGAGGAAAAACTCTTACTATGTTTCCGCATCACTTTTCTCAGTTTAAGGAAAATCATGTGTTCTACGTGTCCCATTTCCATGTGACCACTCGAGTATCGCCTGCTCATGGGTGGTCTACCCCTCAAAGTAGTGGGGAAGAGATAGTCCATATTCGACGCTAAACATCATATTATTCCTAGTATCACACTTTTCTGGCCAAGATACCACTCAAGTATCACCACATCTAACAAGAGGGGACTTTTCATTGTTATGCGCTTCGGACGACCAAGTTCTGCAACATGCTCGTGTACTGCAGGTAGCTATGTGGCATTAGTTATGCCGCTACCAAGAGAAACTTAATAATACATAATGTTTCTAGCTAGAACAACTCAAGATCAATCAAACATGAATGTATGGCCAAGGAACACTCGATTGTTGTCATGCTGGGAAGGGACTTTTCATCTCCATAAACTCCGGACGACCAGGTTCCATAGGACGCTCATAAACCTCTTGTAGCTATGTGCCTTAAAGTACATCTCTACCAAGGGTAAAGTACTGATTTAGCAAGTTGCTAGATAGACTCGCTCAAGACCAATCAAACATTAAGTCTTATTTTGTCAATGGCTGATGAAATTGATTAGAAAGTAAGACTTCACATAATTAGTTCTCATGTATGGTCATCACCTTAGACACATCTCAGCAATGACACGTGTATATGAACCTTTTTAACCACAAAAGGTTTGCTTTCCATTTGGGTTGTAGATTGTATCTTGATTTTTTTGATTTCCTAAAAGAGTTTTGGTCTAACAGTTTTTCTAGGAAGAAGACAGAAAATAAAAGAAAGAATAAAATATGAAAGAAAAGCAACTCTTGAATGGATATTGAAAAGAAATGTAGCCCCAGTTCCTTTGGAAATGGTAAGATCTTTGGCGCAAGAAGAAGGGGCGACCCATATCATCTTGACTTGGTTCTGCTTCCCCTCTTTTTTGGGCATGCTCCCTATCTTCTACCTTGTAATCTACATGAAATGGAGATTGCATCATGTATGCCCAAAATAAGGCTTACGGCTTTGTTATCATGTTTCCATGTGAGGATGGTAAGATAGTGAAACATGGTGTAATAGTTTTTTAGGGAGTGTTGCTTTTCTTGCTCGTACACAATAGAAAAATCATTGGAGGACAAAGTTATGTGTAGTAGGGTATTTGATACCCATGTTTTACTCGCTTAACTATGGAAGTACGATTTGCTTTTCTCATGGTTTGCCTTCAATATTTATTGATGTGTGCTTAACTAATATCACAGGATTGGAGGAACGGTAATGATGACCATGATAAGGGGAAAAGTATTGTTGAGCCTGAACCCTCATGGTCTCCGTACTTTAGGAACTTAGATGCTCCTGGCTCGTCCATACTGGTACCTCAGGTAGTAACTGATTTTGTATTTAAATACAAGAGCTAGCCATGACTTGTTGTTATTAAGATCGTGGTGTGATATCTGCATGGGAATAAAGAAAAAAAAGGAAAGATATAATGTTTGCTATTGTTATGTCCAATTGTGTTTCTGAGTCAAATAAAATGGGTCCACGGTTAACTTAGTTGTAGTTACGATGATCCAATGGTTATGCTTTGTTGATTGAAGTAGGGTAGTATATTAATGGCCTGATTTTTTTCTTTCATGCCTGATTTTCTAGCGTGGCTATCTTTTCTCCAGTTAACCTATCAAGTGGTTTTAGTACATAATAGATCCAAAATGGTTGACTATGTGTTGCCCATGATGACTGGAACTCCTTTGAACAAACATGGAAAGTAACACGTCAATAGTCTTTAATAAGGAATTATGCGCTTTAGTTTATGTCTATATCATCCATATTTCTTACTTATCTGGCACTTCACCTCGTGCATTTGAGTTATATATTAATTTAGACTGCAGATTACCTTCCTTATCCATTGGTGCAAGCATCATCAAGTTGTAGTGCACTATTGCATATTTGGTTAGTAATCATACTCTAGGTGATAATAGGCAAACTTGGTTAACCTGATCATCTTTTTGGAATTACCAACCTATCATGCCCCTCCCATAAAATAGCCATGTTACGCATAATGTGTTCAACTAGATAGAGAACTATCATTCCTAGAAATCGAGCACACTTCATTTAATTAGGCATCCTTATAACTTTAAGCTATGCTATTTCTAATTTTATTGGTGCATATTTTTACCACTTTCGCTTATTGTCTTGATTCGACAATGCTGGAGGGGATTTTGTCCAATAGAAAATATGGTCTTTTCTTCTTGATTTTTATGTGTTCTAAACTCTAAATCGAATTGCTATACTAGTTTCACGCTAGAGATTTCAATTGTGATATCTTGCGATTCATGTGATAATGCATGATAGAATTATTGTTCTTCTCTGCAATTGCTTTGCTCATGGTTTGCTTTCAATATTGATTCATGTCTGCTTAACTAAGAGGTGCGATTGTGATGATCATGATAAGGGGAGAAGTGATGGTGAGGCTCCGAAGTTGAGGAACTTAGATGCTCCTTGCCCATCCTCGCTGGTACGTCATGTAGTAATTGATTGTATATTTAAGTACAAGAGCTAGCCATGCCTTGTTGTCATTAATTAAGATCCTAGTGTGATGTTTATTTGTCCAACTATCTAAAGGGTTCTAATGGATGGGCTAACAGGGAAGCGTCATCTACTACTTTAATCGAGAGATATGTGGCAATGGGGTTTCAAACGGAAATGGTCGTGATGAGCATCAAGGAGATTGGTAATACTGAAAGTAACCAATTTCATTTTATTTTTCTTCTTTGTGTTTGCACCGTCTGTCTAATCGAGGCTTTTGGTTTTTCTTTCAGGGCATAGTGACGAAAATGCATTGCTTGAACTACTGTTAACGTACAAGGTACGTGTCCATGGATGTTATTACTAACTTTATCCAATGATGCCCTTTCTACATGATAGCAAGGATCATATGTTAGGATTGGCGATGACAAATGCAGGCACTAGGTGATGAAGATGCATTGGGTAACTGCTCTACTTCTGGCTACGCCCCCTTTAGAGTTAAACATGGTGATGATATTGATTTTGAGAGCTCAGAAGGTGATGACGATGCTGGTGATACACAGCCCAACTACGGTGATTATGGTGATGAGGTAGATGATTCATTGTCTTTAGTTCAGTAGCTAAGAATTCTTTGACCATATGTATGATGATATGTGAATTCTTTGCCATGCATACCTTGCACACCCTTTATGTATTGTTAGAGCTTTGTTTGTTTTGCTCCTAGCTTTTCGTGATAGTAGAGTTGCGTTGTTAAGTTTGAGCACCTGATTTTTTTTACATAAAATTCTCATCATGTTAAAGTTTTACCGTGTACGAGTTAATATAGGATGTGAGATTGACTACCGTTAGACCAATGCCTTCTTCAAAGTAATCAAACAGTCTGAGAAGGAGTAGAAACTGAGTATATTGTTGTGTTGCTTGCTTCTAATTTTGATGAATTAGAAAATTTATTTCTGCTACAAACCAATATTTTTTTTCTTCAGTTCCTATGTATTTCAATATTAGTCACAAGACATATGACTTGAGGAGTTATGATGCTACGAGAAAATCATACTGCAGGTGGTGTAAACAAGAGAAGATATACACATGCCAAATGAGCTTTAACTTGAAGAAATAAAATTTTACACAACAACTATGCCCTTTGATTTATTTTGTAGTGCAAGATACAGTGTAAAATCGGACTGAGCAGAGAAGAGTTCATAAGAAGTATAAGCTAAACTTGAATGCTGAATACTAAATAAAGAAGCAGGAATATATATAGGTTGGCCTAAATAATTCTGTCGTAAAGTTGTGCTGTGACCCAGCTCATCACTTTTCCGTAGAATCAAAGGAGGTTGGAATCTAGCATGTGGGTTAGGAAGAACAAGGTATTCTTCTTTTGACTTTCAGTTACACAAATTAAAATAATACTAGAGAACATCACATATATACTGCACTAGTTGCATCAAAGTTCCCACCGAGACAAATCTCAAGATTAACAGATACCTGTTAGCTGCGAAAAATGAGGGTGTCAATACCTAGATGTTCAGAGAGAAATGGATAAATTAAGTCACTAATTTAGAAATCTCAGAATGTACTATATGAAATGACAGCTGAATTTCGTATTAGTTACGCAAATAAAATTTGTAAAAAGAATATTGTATGGTCCATCCTATTCATGGCGAGATATATGTAATAACAAGTAGGGAAAGTGTAGAGTGTTTGTTGTTTATTACACCTGCTTGGGAAAAAAGATATATCTTGATTGCTAGTAAGCGATGAACCTGAAATAGGATGGATGGGAACACCATCATGTTCTCCTGAAGACACATACATTTACCTCATCATCCATCGATCTGTCTTTAACTTTCTGTCATGAAAGCAGCATGAAGAGACCAGAGAATTGTGTTTCACCACTATTATGCAATATGCATCCTGCACATAGTGCCATTATGTGAAACAACAAAGTTAGACTATGCACCTTTAGTTTATTCCCGTCCAGAACTTCATATTGCTAGTGTAGGTAGTAGTTTCAAGCGTAAAATGATGTGCATTCGTGTTCATGCAAATAGTAACTCTTTTATTAACATGACTTTCAAGCAGCAGCGGAGAATAAGAAATTGAGTTTCTAAATTATTTCATTGATTTATCCCGATCACCTTTTTTCTTGTTTCTTGGGTAGTCTGTGATATACATTTCTTGATCATTTATTAGTTTTAGGGCCCCATTCTTTTCTATGGCCTCATATGTGTTTCTATGCAGTGGTATTTCCTTATCAACGTTCACTTAGATGACATTAAAAAGTCAGTAACATATAGAAAACGTTTCCTAATCTTAGTTTTTCTTATCCTTTTGTGCAGAATTTTATACGAAACATGTCAGAGAAGGACAAGAAGATCAACTCATTAGTAGATATGGGCTTTCCTGAAAACGAAGCAAATATGGCTATTACAAGATGTGGTATGACTCTTTTTTAAATTGTTGCCATGATGTTCATTTTCCCATGGAAAAGGCGCTTTATGATATATTTCTGCGTAAATTATCCTAGGTGTGGATGTTGATCTCTCTGTATTGGTTGATTCGATTAGTGCGTCACTGGCTGCAGGAGATTTTGACTTATCTCATCAGGTACATTGTGGTCTGATGTACATTTGAATTGGAAAATGCTTTATCTTTCTGATTTAATTTGATGTAAGGACACTGCAACATGTGTACATTTCGCAGGTTATGAATAGACGCTCTGACTCCTTTGGAGGGACAAAGAAAATAAGATTGATGGAAGATAGAAAGAAAAAGAGGAAACGGTATGGAGGTACAGCACATGGCAATCAAATCTTCTTGGATGGCAGCCATTATGAACATATGCCTCCCCCAAATCCAATGGTTGGATTTAGCCTGCCCAATTGTAGCCAACTACCAGTGGACAGAAAAATTCCTAAAAAAGCTATCGGGCGACCTTTTTTCTACTATGAAAATGTGGCCCAAGCTCCCACAGGTGTATGGGCGACCATTTCAAGATGTCTGTATGGCATTCAACCTGAGTATCTGGACTCAAAGCATTTGTGTGCAGCTGCAAGGAAAAGAGGCTACATCCACAATTTGCCGATTGAGAACAGAGCACCTCTTCTTCCTCTGCCTCCAAAGACGATACTTGAGGCATTCCCTCGGTACAAGAAGTGGTGGCCTTCCTGGGACACAAGAACGCAGTTCAACTGCTTGCGAACAAGTATGGCATGTCAACAGCTGACAGGAAGCATTGGTGCTCTTGCAAGAACAGGGAATCCACCGCCTCGAAATATTCAAAAAGATATGATCAAACAGTGCAAAGAGTACAATCTTGTCTGGATAGGAAAGAACAAGGTTATTGTATTGGAGCCTGAAGAGATTGAATATCTACTAGGTTTCCCGAAGGACCACACAAGGGGACTCGCCAGCACAAATAGGTACAAATCTCTCGGCAACTCGTTTCAAGTTGATACCGTTGCTTACCACTTGTCAGTACTGAGGGGCATGTTTCCCAATGGAGTTACTGTGTTGTCCTTATTCACTGGTATTGGAGGAGGAGAGGTAGCTTTGCACAGGTTGGGAATCCACATGAAGACAGTGGTTTCTGTTGAGATAGACAAAGCCAGTACGAGGATTTTCAGGCATTGGTGGGATCAGACTCAAACAGGCACGCTGATTGAGTTTGATGACGTGAAATCTCTTACTGATGCTACAGTTGCATCACTGGTTACTAGATTTGGCGGTTTCGACTTGGTGATTGGGGGCAGCCCATGTAACAATCTTGCCGGGTGCAACAGATACAGCCGTGATGGCTTGGAAGGCAAGGAATCTGTTTTGTTCTACCAGTACCCCAGAATCTTGGAGGCCGTCAAGGAAGCTATGGCGAGGATGTAGCCTAATCATTGCAATACGTATTGTATCATTTAATGCTTTATATCTTGTGTTTAAACATTGAGTTGATGTGATGTGGAGGGGTTTTATTTGAGAGAAATGTCATATTGACATTTAGCCAGATCATGTTTATGGTTGCTAAGTGATTTATATCTTGCTCATGTTTATTTGGGAAAATACTATTCTTGGTCCCCTCAACTATTTCAGAGCCTAATTTTGTACAGGCAGGGAGTACATTTAGTTTTACGCATTCCCTTCTTTCTAGTTTGTAGAAAAATGCCTTAGTGCTGGTTGCTCCAAATTCTGTAAATTCTGTTCAGCGGGCTCTTTTCGCCAACAGAATTTGTACATATGAGCATACCTTAGTGCTGGTTGCTCCAAATTCTGCCAACAGTGAGTCTCCCTCTCTTCTGATATTCACTCAGATTTGTTCCCCGAGAGTTGATTGTTCATATATATATATATATATATATATATATATATATATATATATATATAGGGAAAATCCATCCTACCACCCGGTGGTAGTTACCCCACATGTCTCATATACTAGCATGTGGTATTATATATACTATTTTATTATTTTAAATATGTTCATATGCTATATCTAAGATATTTCAAAACAAGTTACATGAAAAAATTGCACATGAGTCCATACTTTTTGTTATATTTGTGAAATACGTACATATTTGTACGTAAAAAAGTGCATACTCAAAAAATGGTACATACTACCAAAAAATTTATATATATACTATCTAATCATTATTATAGACTACATACTACACGTACATACTCTCGGTTTTGACAGATACTACATACAACATACAAAACGCAAGTGGTGGTAACTACTACTGCTTGTAGGAAACATTTGTCCTATATATATATATATATATATATATATATATATATATATATATATATATATATA